>NW_007247864.1:360394-511362 GCF_000164805.1 Carlito syrichta | reverse complement strand
CAGGTCAGGCTGCGGTGGCCAGGAGCAGCCACTGCACTCCAGTCTGGGCGATGGAGTGAGACTCCAACTCAAAAAATAAATAAATAAAAATAAATAAATAAAATAAAGTTGGGGTTTTAGTGGTCTTCTCTTTCCAGCTCCCTTAGATGATTTGTTAGGCTCTCCACTTGTGATCTTTCCATTTACTTGATGTGTGTTCTTAGAGATATAAATTCCCCTATTAGAACTGTCTTCATGGCATTCCAAAGGTTTTCGTAAGATGTTTTGTCATTTTCATTTGTTTCCAGGAATTTTAAAATTTTTGCTTTGATTTCAGTTTTGACCCAGTAGTTGTTCAGCATCATACGGTTTAGTGTCCATGTCATTGTGGGCTTGGCGGAAATGTTGTTGTTGATATTTATTTTTATTCCACTGTGGTCTGAGAATGTCCATGGCAAGATTTCAAACGTATGGAATTAGTTTATGCTTGATTTATGGTGAAGGATGTGATCGATCTTGGAGTATATTACATGTGGTGATGAGTAAAATATATGTTCTATGGTTGTTGGGTGGAACAATCTGTAGGTATCCATTAAGTTCATTTAGCAAAGTGTCAAGTTAGGTTATGCATCTCCTTGTTGATTTTTTCCTCGTTGATCTATCTAGGCTGTTAGTGAGGTATTCAAGTCCCCTGCTATAATAGTATTAGAGTCAATATCTTTTTTTAGTTAGTAGTTGCTTAAAAAATGCAGTTGCTCCTGTGTTGGGTGTATATATGTTTAGGATGGATATCTCTTGTATGGATTGAATCTTTGATCATTATGCAGTGTCCTTTTGCATGTTTTTTAATTTTTCATAGCTTACTGGTTGTTTTGTGTGATATTAAGATCACAACTCCCGCCTTGTTTTGTGATCCATTTGCCTTGAGACTCATTTTTCATCCTTTAACTTTGAGTCTGTATGCATCCCTTGTAGTGAGATGAGTCTCCTGGATGCAGCAAAGAATTAAGTCATGTTTTTTTTTAATCCAGTTTGCCATTCTGTGTCTTTTCAGTGGTGCCTTTAGTTCATTCACTTTCAGACTTATTATTGAAATATGATTATTTATCCCTGTTATTAGGTTCTTATAACATTTTTTCTTTGTTTGCTTGCTTTCTTTTGGCTTTGGGGTTGTTGTATTTGTGTGTTTCCAAGTTTCTTGTTGTGCTGTATTCTCTGTTTATTCTGTGCTCTGCTATTCTCTTGGGAAGCATGTGGTCATTCTTTTTTTTTTTTTCCTTTCTTTCTGTGCTTCATACTTTCTTAAGTGTCTCCTGTAGAGCTGTTCTGGAAGCTGCATAATCTCTTAGGGACTGAGTGTCTGGAAAGGACTTTAATTCTCCATCACTGATGAATCTGAGTTTGGCTGGATAGAAAATTTTTCATTGAAATTGTTTATCTTTGAGGACTTTGAATATAGAACTGCTGCTATTCTGATTGGTTTTCCCTAGCAGGTCGTATAACCTTTCTCTCTTGATGCCTTTAGGATTTTTTTTGTGTGCCTTTTTTTTTTTTTGTAGGCAAATTACTATGTGTCTAGTGGTTGGTCTTCTCATTTGATGTCTTGTGGGGGCTCTCTGTATCTCTTGTGCTTGGCTGGTCACATCTCTGGTGAGATGAGGAAAGTTTTCTTGGGTTACCTCCTGGAATACTTGCTCCAAGTTGTTCTCCATTTCCCTTAATTCCTCTGGAATACCAATCAGGCCTAGGGTCGGTCTCTTGATATAATTGCACATCTCTTGTAGGCTTTGTTCTTTCTTTCTGAGTCTTCTTTCTATGTTTTTTACAGATTGGAGTTAATTCCATGTTCTGGTCTTTAAGTTCTGAGATTCTTTCTTCAGTTCTGAGATTAGTTCTGCTTTCCATGCTTGTCATCTTGTTATTTATTTCCTGGATGAAATTTTTTATTACCAAATTCTCTGTTACAAGTTCTTTCAGCATTGCATCTTGTCTTTCTTGAGTCTTATTCACTCTTTCCCTCCATTCCCTAATCCCTGTCATATTCTGGTGCCAGTCATTGGTGACTTCCATTGTTTGGTCACCAATGTCTGATTTTTCAGGAGTTTTGTCTTTGGTAGACTTGAAATTGCCTGAGGTCTTCCTTTGGTTTTTCCTCATTTGTGACATATCTCTTGTTTTTCTCTTTATTTCTTTTATTTAGTGTCAGTGGTAGAGGCTTCCCCTTCTGATGTTTGCACAGTCCTCTATTCTTCCCTGATCTGGTCTCTGGATTTGTTCTATTTTGAAATTAGATGGTGGATGGGAAGTTTTCTTGTCTCTTGTAGTTTTTGAAATGTGACTAAAGTAAAGGATGGGGCACTAGGATTCAGAAATTACTTGCAAATTGCAATGTTCACTTATTGTGGTATGTGTTCCCTGAGACCCACTCCTCACCACCACTCCAGGAGGATTGGTGGAGATGGATGGGGCTGCAGTCCTCCCCTCCCATTCTCATCTGATCAGGGAGATCTCTTGTGGGGAGGTGTAGGGTTGTCTCTTCTCCAGGTATGTACTCACAGAGGGTGCCCCATTCAGGCCTATTCTGGAATGGAGTTCTCCTATGGTGGCTGACATCCAGGCTCCACCTGGGATTATCCCTCTCAGTTGTGGCCCAGGTATTTGGGCCTGATGTTCAGAGGATTACTGGGGAAGAGGGGGTTTGGGTCAGCCCCAGACTTACCACTGATCTCGTTGAAGTTCTTTCTCGTCCTTTTTTGGCTATACCCTTTGTGTTGACTGGATCAGGGTAGGGGGTGGGATGCCTGTACTCAGCACCCATCAGGTCCCTCTGAAGTTTATGGTTTTAGGATATTCTCTCTGGCTCACGATTAATCCCTGAGTAGTTGATACACCAGTCACAGAGATTGAGTCTGTTGCTCCATAGTAAGCAAGTTGGAGCACTTTCCTGCTCTGCCTTCATGATGGTGGTGGGCTGCCTCTCTTGTCCTCTTCTGTGGGACTTTGCCTCTGGATTCCCTCTGCAGTCCCTACTGCCAGTGCCCTGCCAGGTGCTGAAGTGGTGAAGCAAAGCCTGAAGCCAGCAATCTCTCTTGCCAATGGTGAGGGAAAGCCTGGGAAGACTGTCTCTCCCTGCCCCTTTTCACAGGAAAGCTTCTGTCCGTTTACAAAATATATGGCACTTGACTTCTGTGATGTCTGAAGAGCCAGGGACCAAGTAGAGAAGTTGCAGCACAAGCAGCTACTGTACTAGCGGCCTGGCCACTTGCTCTCGAGCCCCCACTTAGACAGTCTGTCCCAGCATTTTCTTCCCAGGGAGGGTTTTGTTGATTTAAAAGAAAGAAAGAAAGAAAGAAAATGGCACTTGGCTTCTGTGTCCTGGGAATCGCTAGGGTCCAATCCCTGCAGCTGTGACACCAGCTGCTGCACCAGGAGAGCCCTGGCTGCTAGCTCCCTAGCCCTCACTCAGTCAACCACCACATGCCCACTCACTCACTGGGATGTACACAAAATTTTCCTTACACTCACTCACTCACACTGGAATTTTTTATTTTTTTGAGTTGGAGTCTCATTCTGTTGCCCAGACTGGAGTGCAGTGGCCGCTCCCGCCTGGACCTGCTGGGCTCTGGCGATCCTTCCTCCTCAGACTTCCGAGTAGCTGGAACCACAGGCGCGCGCCACCATGCCTGGCTGATTTTTTGATTTATTGTAGAGATGAGGTCTTGCCAAGTTGCCCAGGCGGGTCTCGAACCCACGGGCTCAGGCAATCCACTCACCTTAGCCTCCCAAGGCACGGGATTACAGGCTGAGCCACCGAGCCCAGCTGACTCAGCCCCATCTTCCCCCTCTCCTTTCCAAAACAGTTTTTAAATTCATTGGTGTTGATGCCTTTTTATTGCTTCTGTCGTTTTTTTGTTTCATCTCTTCCACATAGGCAAAATGTTCCCTTTGAGAAATTTTCATCCAAGAAAACAAACAAAAAAGGTCACTTGACTGAGATCAGGTGAATAGGGAGGGTAGGGCATAGGTTCATGTCACCTTTGGTCAAAAACTGCTGAACACTCAGCATGGAGTAGGAAGGTGCATGGTCATGGTGGAAGAACCAGTCACCTGTTTGCCACAACTAAGGATATTTTTCTGTAAATCATGACACAAAACTTCTCATTTTCAAAATTTCCAGATAAAAATTTTGATTGGCTGTTTGATCCAGAGGAATAAATTCCAAATGTACTACAAAGGGGCCTGCCCTCCAAAATATAATTTCTGGTTTTTGCCCCCCTCCCCAATATTATTGTACCATCACAGCTTTTGTTATCTGTATGTTTTTTTTTTCTTAACAGTAATTATCATACAAGTAGAGTTGATGTGATATGCATACCAGTACAGGTAGGCTCTATTAATTGTAGTTATAATTCAAAATTGAAGTGTCTTAAGCTGCTCATTAAAGTGCTATATGTCCATGTTTGGTTAGCAGAAGATCTTTGCTTATTTAAGCTGAACGAATTAAGTCAATTTTTAGCAGCTCTGTCAGAGAGAAAAAGGCATTCAGAAGGGTCTCAGATCACCAATTAAACGTCCCAGTCTAGAAGAAGCACATTTCAATAATGGGCACAATTATTTGACTAAATTTAGTGATATATTTCTACCTATGCTTAGGAGAGGGAGAAGTACAATCTTGTCAAAAGCTAATTAAAACCATAAGATAACACTTTATAACCACTAGGTTGGTTTCATATATATATATATATATATATATATATATGAAAAATCCAAAGATAACAAGCTCCAGATGATGTAAAAAAATTAGATGTTTTATATATTGCTGGTGGGGATGTAAAACAGTTAAGTCTCTATGAAAACCTTTTAGCAGATCTTCAAAATGTTAAATATAGAGGTATATAATCCTATCATTGTATTCCTAGGTATATGCTCAAAATATGTGAAAATACATGTTCACACCAAAACTTGTACCTGAAAGCACAAAGAAGTATTATTCATAATAGACAAAAAGTGGAAGTAATCCAAATGTCCATTAACTGATGAAAAGAGGAATAAAGGTAGTATATTTTAGAATAGAAATTATGCATCCGATAAAACATGAAGTACTGATATATGTCACAACATAGATGAATCTTTAAAGCATTGTAGTATGTGGATGAAACCAGAAACACAAGGTCACATATTTTTTTATTGCATTTTTGTGAAGTGTCAAGAATAAGCAAAATCACAAAGGCAGGAAGTAGATGAGTAGTTGCCAAGGGTTGCCTTAAACTCCTGAAGGAAAAGGAGATTGGGAGAAGGAGGGCTTAGGATTGACTGCTAATAGGTACACGTGTCTTTTAGCAGTTAATTAAATGTTCTAGAATTAGAAAATGATGATTATTCCACAGTATTGTGAATATACTAAAAACCCACTGAATTGTACACCTGAGAATGATAAAAATGGAAATTTTTGTGTTAGATACATTTTATCTCAAAAAAGTTTTATCTCAAAACAAAATTTTATCTCAAAAAAATTTAAAAATTTAACAGAGAGCCAATGTAGTATATTTGTCTCACAGAATTAATAGTCTGTAGTTTCAAACATACTGTTTGTGTCTCTATGAATTTACACATTTTTTCTTCAGCTTGCGATTTATTTATCTTAATTTTGTCTAATTATTGAATTACTAATTACCTTTAATGATTCAATTTTAAAAACATTATTTGAAATACATTTGTTATTGACTATTTTCTTCTGGGTTATGACTCAACCTTATACAAATTTCTTTAATAGATCTGCCCTCGTTATTTATAATGGAATGTTTATATTCATCTCTCTGTACTTACCTGAACTACTTAAGAACAATTAAAGCATTATTAGTGAAGTCTAACTTCTTTAGTAATTTTTTAGTGCATGTAATAGCCTTAATATATCAGTCAATAAATGCCAATTACTTTTATGAATCACATTTGTTTTCATAATTTATTTTAAAAATTATTAAACATTATCATTCCAAGTTACTTTTATATATAAACACAGTTTAAAGTCACAGTATATTTTTATTGTAGCAGCATAATTTTTCTTTCTTATATCTATCTAAATGGAAGATTTGTACTTGAAGATATTTGTTAGGTAAAGTATTGTTTGATCTCAACTGTGAATACAAACAATTCTTTTCCAGCCTAATCCTCTTCAAAAATCAATGTTCATAAAATGAAAAAAGAAAAACATAAGACACCTAAATCCAAATATAGGAGGTGTAGAATATTAATTGAACAAGAAGGACTGGCATAGAGAAAAACATTGAAATAACAAGTGACATAGTGCCCAGGAAATATGTAAATAGAAATGCTTGTTGATGTGACTCATAATTTCGTCTTAAAAGTTTCTGAATGAACAATTGATTTAGATAGTTGCAGAGTGGATTTGTGTATATGTTCAGAAAGCATAAGTTTTTTTTTGGTTTTTTTTTTTGAGTTGGAGTCTCACTCTGTTGCCCAGACTGGGCAGCTCCCGGCCACCGCAGCCTCGACCTGCCGGGCTCCGGGGATCCTTCCGCCTCAGCCTTCTGAGTAGCTGGAATTACAGGCGCGCACTACCACGCCCGGTTCATTTTTAAAAATTTATTTTATTGTAGAGATGAGGTCTTGCCTGCCCAGACGGGTCTCGAACCCGCGGGCTTGGGCAATCCACTCACCTCAGCCTCCCAAAGGCGCAGGATTACAGGCTGAGCCACCGAGCCTGGCTAAGCATAAGTCTAAGGATAGATTCAAAAGTACTCTTCATTGTTGATTATATCACATGAATAATTTTCTTTATTTTTTTTTAATAAACAAAAGTTTATTTTCTGGCCTTTAGCAAGACTGGCAGATTAGCCTTCTTATATCTGCTTAATTTCCTTGCACACGTTTTTGTCCAAGAACATGTTCTCTAGCCTTGCATGATGTTCCTCAAAAATGATAAAAGAAAACTAAAGATTTATTTTTTATTTTAGAGTTGTGAGGTATAGTTGGAGATCTACTACGCAAATAGTTTGCATGCAGGTGAAGTTTGGACTTCTAGATGGCCCGCTTGCCCTGATAGTGAACCAGGTACTCAGTGTGTTGCAACATGTTCCCCTCCTTCCTCTCTCCCTCACCTAGCCATGTCCAGTGTCTGCCAGTCCCACCCTTTGCTAGTGTGACCAGTGATTAGGGTCTGTTTATAAGTGATAACATGCAGTATTCAGTTCTTTGTACCTGTGATAAGTCACTTAGTATGATAGTCTCCAGCTTCATCCAAGTTGCCATGAAGGCCATAATTTTGTTGTTCTTTAGGGATGCATAATATTCCATCGTGTGTATATACTATATTTTCATTATCTAGTCCACATTCTATGGGCATGTGTGTGGTTACATGTTTCTGGTATTGTGAAAAGTGCTGCATTAAATATGCGTGTGCATGATGTCTTTTTTGATTGAGTGATTTATGCTCCTCTGAGCGTATTTCCAGAAGGATCGCTGGATCTTAAGGAAGCTTGAGTTTTAGTTCTTTAAGAAACCAGCCGAGCTCAGTGGCTCAGCCTGTAATCCCGTGCTTTGGGAGGCTGAGGTGAGTGGATCGCCTGAGGCCGTGGGTTCGAGACCCGCCTGGGCAACTTGGCGAGACCTCATCTCAACAATAAATCAAAAAATTAGCCGGGCGTGGTAGCGCGCACCAGTAGTTCCAGCTCCTTGGAAGGCTGAGGTGAAAGGGTCGCGGAGCCCAGCAGGTCGAGTCTGTGGTGGCCGGGAACGGCCCCTACACTCCAGTCTGGGCGACAGAGTGAGACTCCAACTCAAAACAAAACAAAACAAAACAAAGAAACCACTACACTACTTTGCACAGAGGTACATTTTCACCAACAGTGTAGAAATGTACCCTTTTCTTCACAGACATGCCAGCACCTGCTGCTTTTGACTTATTAAAGATAGCCAACCTTACTAGTGTTAGGCAGTATCTTACTGTAGTTTTGATTTGAATTTCCCTGATGATTAGTGGGGTGAATGTCTTTTCATGTGTCTGTTGGGTGCTTATATGTCATCGTTTGGGAAGTGTCTGTTATGTCCTTTGCACACTTTTATGGGGTTACTTGTCTTTTTTCCTCATTTCCTTGGAGTTTATTATAAATTTTGGATGTTAGTCCCTTATCAGATACATAGCTTGCACATAATTTTGCCATCCCAAGGGTTGTGTCTTTACTTTCTTGATCATTTCTTTTGCTATGCAAAAACTTCAATAAGGTTTGATAAGGTCCCACCTGTTTTTCTTAGCTTTTGTTGCTTTTTTTTTTTTTTTTTTTTTGAGGACTTGGTCATTAATTTATTGCCTACTCCAATGTCCAGGAGAGTGTTTCTTAAGTTTTCTTCTAAGATTCTTATAGTTTGAGGTTTTTCATTTAAGTCCTTGATCCATTTCATGTTGATATTTGTATATGGTGACAGGTAGGGGTCCAGTTTCATTCTTCTGCATGAATCTGACCAGTTTTCTGAGCACTATTTGCTAAATATGGTATCCTTTCCTCAATGTTTGTTATTGATGACTTTGTTGAAAATGAGTTGATTGAGGGACTCTGTTCTTATTTTTGTATCTTCTGTCCTATTCCATTGGTCTATGTGACTATTCTTGTACCCATACCATGCTTTCTTGGTTACAGTAGCCTTGAATAAATTTTAAAGTTTAAAAGCGTAATGTTTCCAGATTTTTTCTTTTTGATGAGGATTGCTTTAGCTATTCCTGCCCTTTTTTGCTTTCATATAATCTTCTGTATTGTCTTTTTTAGGTCTGTGAAAGTTTGAAGTCTGGAAGTATGATGCTTTCAAGTTTGTTCCCTTTGCTGAGGATTGCTTCAGCTATTTGTGCTCTTTTTTACTTCCATATGAATTTTTGTACTGTCTTGTCTAGTTCTGTGTAAAATGATGTTTGCAATTTTGCGTTAAATCTGTAGATTGCCTTAGATAGTTTGGACATCTTGACAATATGAATTCTTCCAGTTCATGGACATGTGACATTTTTCCATTTGTTTGTGACATCTTTGATTTCTTTGAGCAGTGTTTTGTAGTTTTCATTGTAAAGGTCTTTCACTTCTTTGGTTAGGTGGATACCAAGTTGTTACATTTAGTGTGTGTGTGTGTGTGTGTGTGTGTGTGTGTGTGTGTCTATTGTGAATGGAATTGTGTTTTTAAAAATTTGGTTCTCAGCCTGCTTTGTTTTGATGTGTAGAAATGCAACTATCAGCCGGGCTTGGTGGCTCAGCCTGTAATCCTGCGCCTTTGGGAGGCTGAGGTGAGTGGATTGCCTGAGCCCATGGGTTCGAGACCCGCCTGGGAAACTTGACGAGACCTCATCTCTACAACAAATCAAAAAATTAGCCGGGCGTGGTAGTGCGCCTGTAGTTCCAGCTACTTGGAAGGCTAAGGAGGAAAGATCGCCAGAGCCCAGCGGGTCGAGATTTCGGTGGCCGCACTCCAGTCTGGGTGACAGAGTGAGACTCCAACTCAAAAAAAAAAAAAAAAAGAAAAGAAAAGAAATGCAACTATCTTTTGTCCATTTATTTTGTATCCTGAGACTTTACTGAAGTAATTTAGTAGTGGGAAGAGATTTTGACATACTCTTTAGGATTTTCCAGGTATAGAATCATACTGTCTGTGAAGAGGAATAATTAACTTCCTTTTTTCCTATTTAGATATTCCTGATTTCTCCTACCTGATTACTCTGACTGACTTCCAGTATTAGTTGAGTAGAAGGAGTGAGAGTGGGCATCCTTGTCTTGATCCAGTAATTAGGGGAAATGATTTCAGTTTCTGCCCATTAAGCATGATGTTGGCTGCAGGTATGTCATAGATGGTTCTTATTGTTTTGAGGAATGTACCTTCAATATCTAAGTATTTGAGGGTTTTTATCAAGAAGTGATGCGGATTTTATCATATGTTTTTTCTGCACTAATGATATAATAATATGATTCTTGCTTTTGAACCTGCTAATGTGCTGAATTATCTTTATAAGCTTGTGAATGTTGAACCAGTCTTACATTCTTGCTGATGCTGATGGATGATCCTTGAAATGTGTTGTTGAAAACAATTTGCAAAAATGTTGAGAATTTCTGCATCTACGTTCAATAGGGAAAATGACTTGTAATTCTCTTTTCTAGTTGGGTCTTTGCCAGTTTGTGGTATCAGGATTTATTGCCATCATAGAATAAGGTAGGGAGAAGTCCTTCCATCTCAATTTACTGGGATGTTTTCAATAAGATTGGTATCAGCTCTTCCTAATATGTCTTGTAGAATTCAGCTGAGAAGCCATCTGGTCCAGGCTATTTTTGGCTAGGAAGTTGCTTATAACTAAGTTAATGTCTTGGATTGTTACTGGTCTATTTAGGGTTTCAGTTTCTTCCTGTTTCAGTTTTGGAGGTTGTATGATACCAGGAATTCCTCCATTTCCTCTAGATTTTCTACTTTATTTGTACACAGATATTCATAGTCATCTCTGATAGTCTTCTGAATTTGAATTTGTTTGGGGTTGGTTGTGACATTGCCTTTTTAATCTCTAATTGTGTTTATTTGGACTTTCTCTTTCTCTTTTTAGTTGATTTAGCTGGAGGTCTATCAATCTTATTTATCCTTCCAAAGGACCAACTATTTTGTCTTGTTGATCCTTTCTATGACATTTTTGGCTTCTATTTTCTGCAATTGTGACTTTATCTTATAATCTGGATTTTTCTACTGAGATTAGGATTTAATTGTTCTTGCCTTTCCATCTCCCTTAAGTTTGACATTAGACTGTTTACATGTGATTCCTCTATTTTCTTGATATGTGTGTGTAATGTTATGAACCTCAGTCTAACAACGCTTTCATGGTATCCCAGAGGTTTTGGCATGTTGTGTCTTTCTTTTCATTTGTTTCCAGAAATCTTTTTGTTTCTGTCTTAATTTCTGTATTTACTCAAAAGTCATTCAAGAGCATGTTTTTGGATTTCATGTTTTTGTATGTTTGTGAGAAGTCCTTGGTTCATTTTTATTCCTCTGTGATCTAAGAAGATGCTCAGTATTATTTCACTCTTTTGAAATTTGTTTATGCTTGATTTATGCCCAAGAATGTGATCAATCTTGGAGTATATTCCATGTGCTATTGAATAGAATGTATACTCTGTGGTTGTTCGGCAGTGTTCTGTAGATGTCTATTAGGTTGAATTGGTCAAGTGTTGAGTTAAGGTTCCAGATCTCCTTGATGTTGTTTGTTTGTTTGTTTTTCTGTAATGATATTTGTAGGGCTGTTAGTGGGATGATTAAAGTGTCTATATCCTTTCTTAGTTTATGGAGCAATTATTTTATAAATCTAGATGCTCCTGTGAATGATATATATGTATATATTTCTTGCTGGTGGATTCAGGCCTTTATCATTATGTAATATCCTTTTTAACTTTATTTGTTTGAAACCTGTTTTGATCAATATAAGAATACTTATCCTGCTCGTTTTTGTTTTCCACAGCCTGGAAGACCTTTTTCCAGGCTCTTACCTTGAGCCAGTTGGTATCCTTTGCAGTGAGTTGGGTTTCCTGGAGGCAGCAGAATGTTGGATCATGTTTCTTTGTTCAGTTTGCTACTCTATGCCTTTTTGTGTGATGCATTCAGTCCCTTCATGTTCAAATTAATTATTGATATATGAGAGTTTATCCCTGTCATATGTTATTAACAGACTGTTTTGCTGCTTCTTTTTTTCGATTTTGTGGATAATCAGTATGCTTTGTTAATTCTGTGCTTGCCTTTGCTTTCGTGATGGGTGGAACTGTTCTTTTATTTCTGTGCTCAGAACTTTCTTAAGTATCTTCTGAAGGGCTGGTATGGAGGTGGTGTATTCCCTTAGGGATTGGAGGTAGGGAATAATTTCAATTATCTATCACCGATTTAGCTTAGCTTGGTGTGGTAAGAAATTCTTGGTTGGAGTTTCTTATCTTTGAGAATGTTAAAGATGAGATTCCAGTCTCTTCTGACTTGTAGGTTTTCTGCTGCAAAGTCTGCTTTAACAAAGACTTGTTCCAGGTTGTTCTCAGTTTCATCTTCTGTCTTGGGGATGTCAATTAATCATAGATATTATCTCTTTACAGAATTCAACACCTCTTGTAAACTTTGCTCATTCTTTTTAAGCCTTTTCTCCTCATTGTTGTCAAACTGGGTTATTTCAATATTTTGATCTTCAAGCTCTGAGATTCTTTCCTCTGCCTGTTTGATTCTGCTATGCAGGCCTGTCATTGTGGTTTGAAATTCCAGGAAGGAATTCTTCATTTCCAGGATTTCAGATTGGACTTTTCCTACATTGGTCAGTTCTACTTTCAGTTCCTGCATTGCTTTTGTTGCCTGGATAATCTTAGCTTCCAACTTCCATGGTTTTCTTTAAATGTTTTCACCATTCATTGTCTAAATTTTTTATCTGCCATCAGAGACATGTCCTTCTGGATGGATTTCATTGTTTGGGGACTGGGAGGTGCTTTTGTAGGTAATGTCTCTAAGATTTCAGGAATTTCCAGAGTCCCTCCCCCTCACTGATTTTTGTCTCATATATGAAGACCAACTCTTCTCTTATTGTTATTATCTTATTTTTGTTGTTGTCTAATTAGATATGGTCTGATATGGTCTAATATGATCTAGGACTTTTTCTGCCTTTCAAAATAGTTCACAGGGAGAAAGAGACAGATAGCTACCCCATCTCTGTCACTTTTGCTAGGCAGTATTCAGAATTCAAAGTGACCTTCCCCTGTAATGTTTTCCTATGAGCAGACCAGTCAGACTGCTTTCTGAAAGGATGGGTCTCTTGGCCCCTGTGGCAGCACTGCTGGAGTGGTAGTGCTGTCAGCAGTACAGATATGCTCCACCAGGAAGCCAGGCTTCCTGGTGTCTTTCACAACTCTCCCTCCTCTGCCAAATGCTGCAATCGAAACTTAAAAGCAGCAGAGTTCCTGGCATGGTGAGACCTGCCTTTGGGGCAGATGAGACTGACAGGTGATCTCTTCTGGTCTGAGGACTAGATCCCTTCTGGTCTGAGGTCACTAGATGATGGTGGTGGGTAGCAAGTGAGTGTAGCCAGCACGGGAACTTTTCTCACAAGCTCCAACACTACAGTAGGGTGTGGGCTTTCAGGGGTTGACTGGCAGTAGGTATTCCAAACTGGGCAGGCTCTCAGCTCCACATGGACCCCAGCACTATACTGCTGTGCCCCAAAACACCTCCTCCCACATGGGACTGAAGACCCGATTGTAACTGAGGGGAATGGAACTATTACAGATCTTGTCAGGAGCACTTATCCCCTCGGGTACAAGGCAGGAATGTAAATCCTGTGTAAGCCTGGCATCCCCTATGCATCTCAAGAGTCCTTTGTGGGATGTAAGATATGTCTTCCATCTAATCTTGCTCAAGCTGCACGGGGTTACTGGTGGCTGGGATTGTCTTCTTTGAACTGCTCTTGGAGAAAGGTATTAGTCAGTTACTCTCAGAGGTTTATCTTTGATTCCCCAAAAGATAAAGATATCTTTAAAACCTGAAAGCCTGTTCTTAAACATTCACCTTTTAAATTATTTACCATTTATTTCTAATCTTTGACAATACTATAAAAATGATATTTTGTAATCACTCTGCCTCATATTAATTCACTTATAGGAAGTGCTTAATTAATAAATTTACTCTACAAGTAGATAGGTTATGAAATTTCATTTGCCAGTTGCTTTTGTGAAGCTCATAACACATTTTTTGGAATAATTTTTAAAAGTTGTTTATAATTGCGATTAGATTCTCCGACTAATTTCTGCAAAGTCTATTTAATCTTTATTATATGATACTAGATTCTCAAAGTGACTATTTTAGAGATAATACTGAAAGCAAAGTCAAATAATATATTTATATCTCTATATAGATACATCTATAGATTCATACATACATCTATCTACAGATAGATGCAACTATGTAGATATAGATATATAAATATGTGCATAGTCACTATATTTATCTTTGGATAGGTATAGATACATGGATATATAGTGAAATTAAATAAAAACTATTTATGGTGGACTTGTATATTATTTCTGAAAAAATTTTCTTTTTTTTTTGAGTTGGAATCTCACTCTGTCGCCCAGACTGGAATGCAGTGGCATGCTCCCGGCCACCGCAGCCTCAACCTGCTGGGCTCCAGCGATCCTCCCGCCTCAGCCTTCCAAGTAGCTGGAACTACAGACATGTGCTACTACACCCAGCTAATTTTTTGATTTATTGTAGAGATGAGGTCTCGCCAAGTTGCCCGGGCGGGTCTCGAACCCATGGGCTCAGGCAATTCACTCACCTCAGTCTCCCAAAGCACAGGATGACAGACTGAGTCACCAAGCCCAGTTAAAACTTTCACATAATAGTGTATTTTATATAGGTTTGGAGAAACCCCTGGGAAATTTTATACTTTATAATAAGAATAAAACAATGTCGATGTTGATGACATTCTTAGTCTTTATGCCTAATTTCCTTTATACACACACACACATATATGACATTGATATCTGTGTCTTCATCTTCATTAACCAGGATACATTTTGTTTTGTCTTGTTTGTTTTCAAGCAGATTGACAAGCTATGAAAATAAAGATATTCCTTTTATATCTGGGTAAATTTTAGGCATCAGCATGATGGAAAATAGATTATGTGCTATAAAATTATATTTCATATAAATAAAGTTTTGATTAAAAATACAAGATTTTATCTACTTCTTGGTTTTATAAAAGCCATTACAGTCTGATCTCTTTTTATTCCCTGTGCCTTCTACTCAATTTTCTTAATTATATGGGCATATTGTATTATTTGTTGTTGACAGTGAACAGAGTCTGGTTTGTTGATATATCAATCATTGTTGTTTCTTGCCAGCAATACAGAAAAGTAATCAAATATGTAATTATAGATAGCCCACATAACCTCTGGGAAGGCCTACAATAGGCTTGAAGACTACATCATCAGAAATAATACTCCCAAACCTGCTGTAGGGCTGCAAATTTCAATTGCAACACAGTGTAATTCACCGCAGCTTTTATCTTCAGTACTGCTGGCTTTGGCATGGAATTTTACTGCTGGAATTGCTGGCACTGTTGTTTATGAAAATTGAAAGCTACCCTCCCCCACATCCAAGTGCTAGCTTCTATGTTTCCCTGGTTTATAACCCCAAAACTGTTTTAGGTGCATCTTATTGGTGAAGCATAAATTCATTTGCCTGTAATAGCTGCAAGGGAGCCTAGGAAAGTGAGGATCTGTTACCTATTGTTTGTGGCAGAAACTATTAATAATAAGATGAGAAATTGTCTTAATATGAGAAAACTTCATAAGATACAATTAGTAAAAGGAATTAAAAATGCTTTCTTGGGGTAGCAAATTTATTTGAATATTTATTAACAAGTTTTTAGTCAAGTATTGAAAATATTCTGTTATTTTAATCGCTCTCACTCATAAAAAACAAGTATTTTAGGTAAACATACACATATATAATTCTATTCATTTATGAATTATATGTAAAACAGATGATTGGATCAACTGTAAATCAGAATATAAGTTTAATGATGATTAATAGGCATTTAGAACTATACTGTAATTAATATCATATAACGGTGACACATGGTTAAAATGATACAAGATATTGGTTGTGAACAATCTCGCCTGAAGCTGAAGAATTGCAGCAATTAAATAAAGAGAAGAAGGAATGCTGATAGTTAAGTAAAGCTATTAGTTCCAATTGAATCTTCCATGAATATAGAAACTATATTGTATACTCCAAAGTATATATGTTCAAGTTCTAACCTTGGTACTTGAGTATGTAATCTTGTTTGGGAAATAGGGATCTCAGGGTGAGATCATCCTGCATTTAGATTCAGGCTTAAATCCAGTGATTGGTGTATTTATAAGAAAGAGGAGAAGGAGATTTAATAGACACAGAGAAGAAGACCATGTGAAGGTAGAGGCAGAGGTTAGAGATATGCTGTCATAAACCAAGGAATGCTGGAAGCTAACAGCAGCTGGCAGAGGCCAGGATGCTCCCTTAGAGACTTTGTAAGGCCATGCCAATACCTGTATTTCAAACTTCTGACTTCCAGAAGTATGAAAGAATACATTTATGTTGTTTTAAGCCACCAAGTTTGTGTTAATCTGTTCTGCCAGAGCTAGGAAACTAATACAATGATTTAAAATAGGATGGTATTTGCCCAAGAAATACTTCTCTACTAGTCATTGGGTGCATTGAGGAAGAAAACTTTCTTATACAGGCTATTCACATAAACAGAAGATTGACAATTTGGATTGCTCAGGATATGCCTTTACTTTGTGTTATGTGTTTCATTTCCAGCAAACTTATTTTATAATTCTATTTTATATAATTTGTAAAAGTTTTATATAGCTTTAAAATAATAAACATTAAATTAGATTTTAAAGCAATAACACAACTGATAATTTTGAAACCTAGATGTTTATTGATATTTCAAAATGTTTAAATTTTATGATTATTCCAGAAGAAATGAGGAAAATAAAAATGGGAAAAATGGGAAAGTTTAATGAATAAAACACTTGAAATGCATTTATTTTTATGAATAGCTGTGTAGTGAATTTTTAAAAAAAGTTTAACGTATTTCATTTAATTTTATAAAGTATTGAATATGAAGAACTAGTTTGTGTTCAACTGGTAATTACACATATAGCAAACAACAAAACAAAGGATTAGAGAAAGTAAAAGAAAATGGAAAGGCAAAGTCATAATTGTGATGATACAGCAACTATTTTAAACATTTTGACTTTTAGATACACTAACACTAAAGCTACATTCACTTTAAGTTGGTTTGATAGTATTTTTTTCTGGTTGGATTGGGGAAGACAGTGATTGAAATGCATTTAGGACACACATGAATTCATTTGTATAAAATGTTATCCTGTAAAAACCAGAAATGATCAGAACAAAACAGATATATTGTAAGGAAAGTACCAGAAGGACATGAAAATTACCAATGGAGTAAGAAAAGAAGATTGTGAAAGACTGATACTCCCCTTCCTAGCCTACTTGATATGAAGAATGACAATGTGATTGGCAGAAATGGTAATATAAAGAAACAGAGGAAGATTATGTGAGCTCTTACTAAATGACTCCTTTTGACAGAACCTACTAAGGAATAGCAAAGCTTTTAACAAATTAAACATCCTCTCCACTCCCGGTCTCTATTACAGCATTCCTGCAATGAGTCAACACTGCCAGTTCTCATTGAAATTGATGATGAAGGTGTGTGGATGAGATGATTTGTGATGTCTTGCCAGACAGAATTCCTGCAGCACCTCCAAAGAGTGACTGTCTCATTTTGTCTTAGAATATGTAGAGATGTTCTTGCAGAGGGAAAATGATGCCCCTTCTTGTTTTGGGCTTAAATTTCAAATGACCATAAGAGATGAAGACTGGAAGATTGGAAAGTACATACCATGTGACAGAATTGTTTTTTCCTTGTCTCCCACATTATATTTTTCACTGCCAAGGCAACAATCTTTCAAGTCACGGTTTGAGAAATACAGGGATGGAGAGAAAGCTAGTGCTTCAGGGCAGTTGGATGGGAGTGGAACTGTAAGATTTTTATTGTCAGGAGAGAGAATAACGTTTTCAGAAAATGATGAGAGTGTGAGACTCTAGAACAATTATTTTCCATTTCTTGTCTGGGTGCAGAGAGGTAAGGCATACAAAGTATTCACGTTTGAGCTGCCAAGGGGCAAAGAAGAGACTAACACGCCTACACCAAATAGTCTGCAGTCAATCATCAGAGGGAGAGAGCATCCAAGTTTCTTTATCTTGGGGAGCAGAAGCTAGCTAAATAAGTTAGAGATGATTAACTATAGAAAATCTGAGTTGGTGAATTGTTGCTAGTTTAATACCATATTAAATTTTCTCTCAGAAAACTTCATTAACTATAAAAAAGAGTTAAGGTATACTTACTCTCCTACATTTTCAAGGTATTTTGAACATTGTATTCTAACTATTATGTATTATCTCATACTAAAGTGAAAAGTTCTGAGAAGTAGAGTATTAATTTCTCAGCAGAATAGTCCCAGTATACATGAAATCTATCAGAACATAAATACGTACTTTGGAGTCCTTTTGCCCAAAGTAGTGAAGATTCATTTCTCAGGAAAACTAGTGATGTCCCCTTTCTATGGTCTTCATTCTACCTGTTCTACCATCCATTACAATTTCTTCAGATTTTCAACTACAACTTCCAATCAGTTCTGTCTACCACGTATTTGTTAACACAAATAAGATCTATTATGATAGTCATCTCATGATTGTCTCTGATTCCAGTTTGTTCTTACTTTATATCTGGTTACCTTAGAACATAAATTTCCTTGAAAATATAGAAATTCATATGGAAAGATAAACAACCATGAATAGCCAAAACAATCCTCAGCAAAACAAACAAACAAACAAAAAACAAAACAAAAAAACAAAGCGGGTGGTATCACACTTCCAGACTTTAAACTTTACCATAAGCTTACAATAATCAAAACAGCCTGGTATTGGTACAAGAATAGGCACATGAACCAATGGAACAGAATAGATATTCCAGAAGCAAAACTTCCATTTCTCAACCAAAATTTATTCAACAAAGCCTCCACAAACAACCACTGAGTAAAGGATAGCCTGTTTAGTAAATGGTGCTGGGAAAACTGGCTGACCACATACAAAAGATTGAAACAGGACCCCTACCTGTCACTAATACATAAAAATCAACTCTAAATGGATCAAAGACCTAAATGTAAAACTTAAAACTATAAGAATCTTAGAAAATGCAGGAGACAACCTTAGAGAAATCAGAATAGGAAACCAATTCCTGATCAAAACGCCAGCTGTCCATGCCATAAAAGACAAGACAGATGAGTAGGATCTCATTAAAAAGCTTCTGCAATGCAAAGGAAACCATCAAGAGAGCAGGAAGACAGCCCACAGAATGGGAAAAAATATTTGCCAACTGCATATCTAGCAAAGGCCTAACATCTAGGATCTACAAGGAACTCAAACATGCCGAAAGGAAAACAAAAAACAAAAAAACAAACACCCCATTAAAAGTATGCAAAATATATGAATAGACACTTCTCAAAAGGAAGATATACGGGCAGCCAACAGACACATGAAATGGTGCTCAACCTCATTAATCATCAGATAAATGCAAATCAGAACCACATTGAGATACCACCTAACCCCAGTAGGAATGACCATCATTAATAAAACAAACAACAACAGATGCTGATGAGGACATGGAAAAAGGGGAGCACTTCTATACTGCTGGTGGGAATGCAAACTAGTTCAACCTCTATGGAAAACCGTGTGGTGATTTCTGAAAACACTAGTAATTGACCTTCCATATGACCCAGCAATCCCCCTACTAGAAATATACCCAGAGAAACTCAAATCATTCTACAAGAAAGATATCTGCACACACATGTTTATTGTAGCACTATTCACAATAGCAAAAACATGGAGCCAACCATGCCACCCATTGAAACTGGACTGGATAAAAAAAAAAGAAAAATGTGGCCCATATACTCACTAGAATATTATGCAGCCATAAAGAAAGACTAACATATGGAATTTGCAGCAACTTGGATGGATTTAGAGTCTATAACACTCAATGATCTATCACAGAAACAAAGAACAGAGTACCACTTGTTCTCACTCATAAACTGACCCTGAACATTTACTATAATCCTATAAGAAAGGGATTAGCTATAGTAGGATACTGTCAGGGTAGGGGGTAGAAGGGACACAACATCACTAAGGAGGATTATTATACCTGATCTTCAAGCCAGGTGAAATGTGGACCAAAGGGAAGCCCAAACTTTACCTATGTGATGTATACCTAATCCTGAAATGTACCCCACATCTTTAAACTAAAAAAAAGAACATAAATTTCCCAAAGTTCCATTAGTCTTACTTTTTTCTCTGCTAACTACAGAATTACCCTCCTAATCACAACCTGGTATTAAAGACCTTACATTTGCACCAACAATTCTGCTTCACCTTATTGCTCGATTGTTCCTTCCCAAACCATTACTGAGTAATAAGGCTCTTTTTAGGAATGACACTATCACTAGTTTTTTTTCTCCGCATCTAAGAATACTTCCTGCGTGTTCAATTTATGTCCATTCTTTAATTTAATGCACTTCAAATTAGTGCATTTTATATGTCATTCATGAATCATTTCCTAAGTGCTTGCAACCAGGATTTTTTTAACCTCAGCAGTAAAGCTGTTTGGGGTTGGTTAGTCCTATGTTGGGAGTCAAGGAATTCTCATGCACTGTAGGGTGTTTAACAGCATTCTTGGTCTCTATCCACTAGATGTCAGTAGCTCTTTTACTCCTCATGTGTGACAACTGAAAGAGACCAGGATATACCACTCCAAAATACATTGTCACAAGGGCTATTTTGAGCATAAGGTAGTTGAGAAATAGCAGATACTGAGAAACCATAGAACTCTGGGCCCTTCCTCTGTCTGATTAAAATTAGGGTATGAATTTCTCTTCTGTGAAAAGAAAATTTTTATTTGTAAAAAAATTTTTATTTGTAAAAAAATTTTTATTTGTAAAACCATCCCCCCCCAGTAAGATGATCAGCAAGTGGTGTCTGCTTTATGTTCAACCCTTATCTATCAGTAGTACGCCATACATTTCTTAGTCATTCATTCACAATTTATCTCTCTGGCAACTGAATCTTTTGTCTAATCACTTTCCCACAATGTATTATCCTTTGTTAAAATAGTTCATAAGCACCTGCACATAACTGTATCTTTGAGGGTTTTTTTAAATGCACATAAAATATTAACATCAATAACGTTTTCGTGCATTTTCTCCTGTAACTTGTCATTTGTCAGTTTGGTTTACAAGACTCCAGACACAGAACCTGAGAGGGTAGTAGAAAAGTTTTTTCCCTCCCCTACACTAATACAATTTTTCCCAGATGCTGACAAATATTTCTTGGATGATAAAATTATCTTTGATTAAGAAGTACTGCTCTGCCAGGCTTGGTGGCTCAGCCTGAAATCCCGTGCTTTGGGAG
Organism: Carlito syrichta; assembly: GCF_000164805.1. NCBI lineage: Eukaryota > Metazoa > Chordata > Mammalia > Primates > Tarsiidae > Carlito > Carlito syrichta. Next base: position 490,296 of record NW_007247864.1, on the reverse strand, counting down.
GCCGAGGTGAGTGGATTGCCTGAGCCCGTGGGTTCGAGACCCGCCTGGGCAACTTGGCGAGACCTCATCTCTACAATAAATCAAAAATTAACTGAATGTGGTAGCACGCGCTGGAAGGATCGCCAGAGCCCAGCAGGTTGAGATTGCGGTGGCTGGGAGCGTGCCACTGCACTCCAGTTTGGGCAACAGAGTGAGAATTCAACTCAAAAAAAAAAAAAAAAAAAGAAGTACTGCTCTAAACCATAATCTTTAGAGCTTAAAAAAAAGTTCATTGTCTTTGTACATTTGTATAGCTCTTAAAGTTTTACTTAGTATTTTATAAAGATGATCTTTATCCCTTACGACAGTACCATGTATTTATTAGGTCCTTATAGATTGAGGACATAAAATTTGGTAGATGGCTACTCTGATATTTTTTTCTAACATTGAGTAGGCATGAATCACTTCTGACTTAATTACCATCCACTTGGTGAGATATCTTCTTATGTGTTTAATCTCTTGGATTACAATTTTGTGCTTGGTTGTTATTGTTTGTTTCTTTGAATAGATTGTAAGCAATTTGAAGGAAAGAATTAATCATTACCTTAAAAACATTTGATATCTCAGCAGAAACGTTATCTGTCCTTTTCCCTTGATATTAAAGAAGGAAATCGCGATCAATAGCTAGCATAATTCTTTGCATAGAGTAACTGCTCAATCAACATTTAATGGGACGTTTAAAGAGTACTGATGAGCATATTTAGTCATATGTGAATTAAATAACATTTTTATTTGTTGGCAACTGGTTATCAGGCTTTTTTTTTTTTCTTAGAATACGTTTTCCCCTGACTCTTTGTTCTCATTTCCCTTAATGATCATTCTGTGAGTTTAGAACCTCCTGTTAAAATGTCTCATCCACTCCTGTCTATGTTAGTTTCCATGTTTTACAAAAATATTTTTTATGTGAAATTCACAAAGATGTTAATTTCCTTGTAATAGCTACGTTTTGAGATTTTAGAGGAGTAAGTCTCAGATACTTTGGTGGAGTCACTTCTGAGTTAATCATTTAATGGCTATAGGGGTATTTGAGATAAGGCAGAGGCTCTCTTTTGAACCAAAGAAAAAGAAGAAACCACATGTGAATTTTTTCTAAATTTCATCCAGGGAGCTTTGGAAAAACATATTTTGCAAGAAAAAAATTAGATAGCATAAAAATAAAAAACATTGCTCAACTAAATGATTTTGGGATAGATTCACCAAAAAAGAATGACTAAGTTGAGTTACCCAATTGTAAGAGGGAACAGATAAGTAGCAAAGATTCTGAATTATAAGACAGAATGACCATGAGAATGATGGTATTTAATAAAATATATCTGTAAAAATTAATTTACTTTGAAATGAATGTATTCAAATTGACTATTAGACTGCATCAAGATTACTTTATTTCTAATAGATGGATATATATGAGTAGGAGGGAGATATTAAAAAGAGAGTTCCCAAACATATGACTGTGTCGAAACCTCTAGTATGTGATATAAATATAAAAAAATGTGAGCAGGAGGAAATGAAATTGGAAAAAAAAAATTCCTATTGCTTTAAGCATTTCTTTTCCCTAAGAAAGAATGAAGAATTAAATGAGCTAAACTACACTTATGGGAATTCATTATGAACAATTTAAAATTAAATGTTGAATAGTCTATTTCTATCAAAAATTGTTTCTGAATCTGTTCAATTTCTAACAGAAGAGGACTTTAATTATTGTGTTATGTCACTCATAGGAACCAGTGGATATTTCAAGATGATTGATTGCAGCTGGATTTGAGAGTAATTCTCATTTTCCCCATTTCAGATTCCATGCTATATCTAGGAAACAGACACAATAGTTTGTAAAAGAATATTCATCAACATAGACTGACTTAGAATTTCATGAAGAATCAGGGGATTTATTCAACTTTTGTTTTACTGAAGAAAATGCTCTTGAATTTGTCATTTGTAGAAAGTTAACCTGTTTACTGCTCTGAAATCTTTAGAAAATTCTGTGGTGATTTTTTAATGCAAAGATAGAAATGAGGCTGAGGAAGCAGCCATTGAAAGATTTTGAGTGGATCATGACATTTTTTGAAATGTCCTGACATGACTAAATATAAATTTAAATGCAATAGTTTTTTAATATTATATTTAATATTAATATTAAATTATTATTTAACATGTATTTGAATTGGACCCTTTCTCCTGGGAGTAAATTTGAACTATTTAAACTTGCACAAACCCTGGCCACTTGGGTAATATTTCTTACTTTGTCAAAAGTATTTAGTACTAAATGTGCTGTAGCATTGCCATGTTCTGCTTAAATACTGGGAAAGACTGACTCATACTTTGAAATCCCTGTGGCTAGAATATGGTTGAACATGCATTTTTTAATGATAATGATGAAAAATATAAGCCCTAAGCTTTTTTATCATTGAGATCATTTCCCAACATCACTATTGCTAAACTCATTTAAAATTTGACTAAACACAAAAGAATATGTTACACCAAATAATCTTTCACTAATAAGTTGAGCAAGATAGACCAATGGGCCATTTACAATTCTAATTTCTATAATTCCATAAATTCAATATAGCATACTTCAACTCTCAAACATAATGCAGTGTTGAATTACTACAAATGGACTCTAATGAAAATAGAGTATATCCTTTATTATACATCTAAAAGAAAGACTTTCTGAGGTGATTGTGCTGAGGATATATAAGGTTATTTAATGTAACTATTGTCTCCCTTCCTTATGGCACAGATTCTAGCAGCATAAATTTATGGAGTCCCGTTTTCTCCTACCTTTCACAACTGTCATTTTTAAAACTGGTTTTCTGTATGATGTACAAGAATCTTAAGAAATTTAAAACAGTTATTTCACACAGCTCTTGTAGTTAGCAGTTTGTAATTTTGAGGACGGAATTGTATGAATTTTAAAGGATATACACCTCATTTATAAAGCAGAGCTCATGATGACAATAGAAAGACAATTTTGTTCATCTGGATATGTCACGAATGAATATTGCCTTGATCTAAATATTTGGAGATTCAAATAGATGACTTTAATTTATAATGCATATCTTGTAAGCTTGCTGTAGTTTGCTGAGATGGTTACTTGTAAATTAAAACAAACAAGAAGTAGCAAAAAATAAATGAATGTCCTAATAGTATGCATAACAAAACTTTTGTAAATATTTCCCCCACAAAACTGATGTGCTAAGATAGCTTTGTAACAAAAACAGCCAAAAATAGTTTAAAGTTTCAGTGTATTTACTAAAAAAATTTTTCACAAGTTTAGTCAAGCAAATATTTAAAAAACTATTTTCTGAGTTTATGAAATTTCTTCTTATACTTTAAACTATGAATTATGAGAATAAAAACAACAGCTTGCAGAATAACTTAAAATTTTTGAAGTATTATGTGTATTATATAATAAATGAAGGAATTGTTAAATGAGTATTAAATATATTACTGAATAAAAAGAATATAAAAAATTACATAATTATGCATATGACAATGAATTTCTTTGACATAACGTATTACCAAATGTAATGTATTTACTATGCTTTATATCTATAGACAATAATATTTTAATATGAATTCCTAAAATGATGGTGTTTCTGTCTTTTGTTGACTTCCTTAATGGATACAAATCAGTGGCCAGTTAAGCTTAGCAAACTCTATCCCAAAGACTGCTGTTGGTATTTATGAATGATCTGCATTTTAGCCTTATTCTGAAAGTAAGACTTGGTATAAATGATCTGTTGGTTAATTTTTAATAATTTTCAGTTGACAAAAAATGATAGAGCTGGTTATGTTGCAAACTTCTTTTTAAAGTTTGTATTTATTTTACTTTATTTATTATAAAGATGTGAGGTACAAGACAGGACTAGGTACATAAGTAATGTATGTGCCGATGAAGTTTGTTCCTAACGTCCCCTGGTTTCGGATTAGGTACCCTTTGTGTTGTTATATGTCCCCAGCCGTTCCTCCCCGCCCTGGCAGTGTATGGTGACTGCTGATCCCTCCTTTGTGCTATTGTGATTAAGGTTCAGCTCTCACTTCTAAGTGAGAACATGTGGAATTCAGTTATTTGTTTCTGTGACAGATCGCTAAGAATAATTGTCTCCAACTCTACCCAATTTGCTGAGAAGTCCATAATTTTGTGCTTTTTGATAACATTATTGTGTGAATTAATCACATACACCTAAAACTGGACCAATTAACAAAATGTATTAGAAAAAGTAACAATCTGGAACACCCTGTAAATATTATTATTAAAGTATTTATTCAACATTTAAAATAGAAATGAAGCAATGCAGAATGGAAAGGTAGCATAGGATCACAGGCATCAGTACTTTCTTAAATGTGGTAGCCCTAAGAATTTCACTTGTGCCCGAAACTTGCATATCCCACACAGGCACAATAAATCCGTGTACTCTGCTGACCACACCTTATTCAGCAGGCCCTTCAGCATCCCTCCATTTACATTCATTATATAGAAGAAATTAAACACTGGATTCACAAATAAAGTCTATAACACTTTCTTCCACATAGGCAGCGCTCTGAGATGCATTCTGATATATAGTTTTAATATTTCTTTGTATAATATTTAGTATCCCAGAAAACTTTAGTACCATCTGTAGATTGACATCTAAGGAACCTGCTCAGCTGACCCAGTGTCAAGTACATCTCTGCCTGAACCTCAAGATTTGTTGTATGTGTAGGTGATGCTTTTTTGCAAGGTTTGACAATTAAGTGCGCAAACTCATCCTAGAAAAGTGCTACATACCTCTTTGTTGAATATCCCTAAGGTCACCTTCAAAAGAACTCCCCTTGGAAAGCTATGCACTGATACCAGTGTCTAGTCCACCTGTCAAAGCAATTTTAGAACTCTTTATCTGGAATAGCCATCAGAGCTGTGATCATGAGAATGTCAGTATTTGAATTAGAGCAATGAACAAAACATTCAATTTCTTGTTAAACTTGGTAAGAGTGGCAGTGAAATCAGGGATATGTTAGTTCAAGTTCATGGGGATAATACCATGAAGAAAATTGCAGTCTACAAATGGATTAAACATTTTTCTGAGTGGCAGGAAAGCATCACTGATGAAGAGAGGACAGGAAGGACAGTAACTAGCAGAACTGCAAAAAAAACCACAAAAATTTTGTCAAATTGTGTCTCAGAAGTTGCCACCTGACTGTGTGAAGCACAGCAGACCAAATAAACATTGACAGAGAAACAGGAAACTCTTAACTGAGTATCTTGACATGAGAAAGGCGTGTGCAAAATGGTCCTGAAGGAGCTCTTACATCACCAACAATGCACCAGTTCACACAGCATTGTCTGTGAGGGAATTTTTAGCCAATAAACAAATAACTGTATTGGAACACCCTCCCTACTACTACTACTAAGATCTATTACTGATAATACAGATGGGGCAATGATGATGCCACGAGATGGGGGAAGGGAATGGGCACTTCTGTTGTTCCATCTTTGGATAAACCTATTTGCTAATCTTGAATGCCATGTTTTTTGTTCTTTGGCTTCAGCCACTGTGTGGGTTTTAGTCAAGCTTTAATTTTGTCTGTTTCCATGATAGCTTTATTTCATTTGGATCATATCCTAGATAATAAATATGAGAGTCAATGGTTAAAGACAACATCAGAGAACATTGTAGGAATGTACAATGTTGAGCCACACAGATAACTATAGTATTAGAACTTTTCAAAGACAGTGAAAATTTAAAAAAAGAAAGAAAAGGTTAGAAATATAACATTTTACTTTGAAGAATTAAAATCTATATGAAATAAACTCTCTAGCTGAATAACACTGTAGAAGTGTTATATAACATAGAAGTAAAAGATCAAGAGAAGAGTATCAGAAAACAGTTGCACTTGAATAATAATAACACCGAATTAATAAATTCAAACAAAATGTAAGTTTGAGTAATATCCTTAGGCCTGCTGTCTTAATAGCTAAGACCTATTACCTATGTTGTAATCTATTGGCTATTCCATAATTTACTCCTTTATTGGCAAGGATGTGCTGTGGAATTCAGAAGAAACACAATTCAGTAATGTATGTCTCAGATCCTTTCAAAGTTCCAAAGACAAGTTTTTTTTACTTGATTCCTAAGGAGAGTATAAGAATCCATAATGTAAGCTCAAGCAGAAGCAAATCCTGAGCCTAAAACCCTCAACCATTTCCCTACAGGAGTCAGGGCCACAAGCAGTAAATTCAATAAAATAAATTGAATTGGATAACCTGATTTTGTTCCTATAATTTACCCACCTAAAAATAAAAGTGAAAGAATGCAACTGTATTCAGTAGATGTACTTCTAGAGAGACAGTGCGAAAGGTAGGGTTTAAGTAAAAGTTGTGGCATAGCATATAGATGTGAGACTATAAGAAGAAAAAATTCTCGGTACAGTTAATCCCCGTTGTTCATGGATTTCATATTAGCAAATTTTCTTACTCCTTGAAATTTATCTGTAATCCTCAAATCAATATTTTTGGTGCTTTTGCAGTCATTCACAGACATGCACAGAGAGACAATATATACGGCGTCAACTCAGATTAAACAAGGTGATGCTCTGTGTTCTTGTTTCAGTTCTTAAATTATAAATATGTGTGCTTTGCACAGTCTATTTAGTGGACATTTTTCACATTTATGTACTTTTCTGTTGATAATTTCAATGTTTAAAATGTTCCCCAAGTATAGTGCTGAAGTGGTGTCTATTGTCTCCAGTCTTAATAACTAGCTGTGATGTGCCTTATGGAAATTATATGTGTGTTATATAAACTTTGTTCAAACATGAGTTACAGTGTCGTTGGCTGTAAATTGAATGTAAATGAATCAACTATATATATTAAATAAGCTGTCTTTAGATGGAACAAACATGAAACAATGTTATATATTGATCGACTGATGAAAACCAGTGACCAGAAGCTAGCAGGAACTTGACTTATTTTTCCTTGAAGCAATGGTTTAGTGTTTGCTAAGTCAGTGTTTGACACAACTTTTCAAAACAAGGATCAGCTGTATTTGCATATATTAGTTTGCTAGGGCTGCTATAACAAAATACCACGAAGTAGATTTCTTAAACAACAGAAATTTATTTTTCCACAGTTCTGAAGTCTGGAAGCCCTAGCTGTTGGCAGGTTTGTTTTCTCCTGCAGTCTCTCTCCCTTGGCTTCTAGATGCCACTTTTTTGTGGTATCCTCACATTGTCTTTTCTCTGTGTGAATACACCCCCTTGGTATTGCAGGTTGTGTCTAAATGTCCTCTTCTTAGAAGCATACCAGATTGGATTACAGCCCACCTCAAAGTTATTATTTTCACTTAATTACCTCTTTAAAAGACCTATCTCCAAATACAGTCATATTCTGAGGTACTGGTGTTAATACTTCAACTTATGAATTTGGAGAGGATATGATCTAACTCCTAACAATGGATATCCAGAAGCAGACAATCAAAAATATATTTTTTTCTGGTGTACAAAATCTGTCAATATTTCCTTATAGATATATTGTTATTTCAATTCCAGTTCTTTACAGCATATCTACAAATGTCAAGATTACTACATCCTGAGACCAGAACCCTATGGATAATAATTTCCATATTTATTAACATGTTTTAATGAAAAATTGTGAAATTAGAATAGTTATGCTATAGTTTTTCTAATTGCATTCTTTGCATAATTTTTGCAATCCTTGCTCTTGGTTATTCAAGAGCTGGATATGAATAATAAAAGCAATATTTTTTAAAATTGCAATACTCTTGACTAGACAAAGAATATAAAAAATAAAACACTTTCATCAAATTTTTGGACTCAGCCCACATAACTTCTTTTTTTTTAACTTTTAATTTTTATTTTAAACATGTGGGTGCAATTCAGGGTTAGGTATACAAATGCTCATTATGCAGGTACCTTGTTGATGAGGTGTGTCACCCACTCCCCTGGCAGATTCCCACTACTGCCAATCCTGTCTCCCACTCCACCCCGGGAAGTATCCCACTACTGCCAATCCTTTTCTTATAGTATTATGATAATAGTTCAAGGTCCGCTTATGAGTGAGAACATATGATACTCAGTTCTTTGTTTCTGTGATAGGTCATTCAGTATTATAGACTCTAAGTCCATCCAGGTTGCTGTGAAGTTTGTGATTTTGTCCGTCTTTATGGCTGCATAATATTCCATCATGTATATGTACCACATTTTTCTATTCAGTCCTTTTTTGATGGGCAGCACTGTTGGTTCTATGTTGTTGCTATTGTGAACAATGTTGCAATAAACATAAGTGTACAGGTATCCTTTTCACAGAGTGGTTTGAGTTCTTCCAGTTATATTCCAGGTAGGGGGATTGCTGGGTCGTATGGAAGGTCGATTTTTTAGATCTTTTAGGAATTGCCACACTGTTTTCCACAGAAACTGTACTAGTTTACACTTCCAGCAGTAGTGTAGAAGTGTTCCCTTTTCTCCACATCTTCTTCAGCATCTGTTGTTTTTTGAGTTATTGATGATGGCAATCCTAAATGGAGTTAGGTGGTATCTCAGTATAGTTTTAATTTGTATTTCTTTGAGGACTAATGAGGCTGACCATTTTTTTCAGGTATCTGTCTGTTAGCTGCTCTTATGTTTTCTTTTGAGAAGTGTCTATTCATAGGTTTTGCCCACTTTGTAATGCGGCTGTTTGTTTTTTTTCTTTTTGGCACATTTTAATCCCTAGATGCTAGGCCTTTTTCAGACATACAGTTGGCAAATATTTTTTTCCTAGTTTGTGAGCTGTCTCCCTGAGCTCTTGATGGTTTCTTTGGCTTTGTAGAAGCTTGTCAGTTTGATAAAGTCCCGCTTGTCCATCTTATCCCTTATGGCATGGGCAAGTGGGGTTTGATCAGGAATTGGTTGCCGATTCCAGTTCCCATAAGGGTGTCTCATGCATTGAGGTTTTACGTTTAGCTCTTTGATCCATTTAGAGTTGATTTTTGTGTATGGTGATAGGTAAGGGTCTTGTTTTAATCGTCTGCCCGTGGTCAGACAGTTTCCCAGCACCATTTACTGAATAGGTTCTCCTCTCCCCAGTAATTGGTGGTGAAGGTTTTGTCAAAGATGAATTGGTTAAGAAATTGATGTTTTCTTAACATCTTCTGGAATCTCTATCCTGTTCCATTGTTCTACATGCCTGTTCTTGCACCAATACCAGGTTGTTTTGATTATTGCAGCTCTATAATACAGTTTAAAGTCTGGGAGAGTGATACCTCCTGCTTTTTTATTTATTTTTTATTTTTATTTTTTGCTGAAAATTGTTTTGGCTATTCCTGGTTGTTTACATTTCCATATGAATTCCTATTTTGTCATTTGAAGTTCTGAAAAACATTCCTTATTTTCATTTGTTTCCAGATAACTTTTATTCTGTTTTAATTTCCATGTTGATCCAGGAGTTGCTTAGCATCATGGTGTCTAGTGTCCATGTCTTTGTGGATTTGGGGGGAACTTTCTTGGTGTTGATATTTATTTTTATTTTACTGTAGTTTGAGAAGGTGCATGGCGGATTCCAATCTTATGAAATTTGTTTATACTTGATTTATGGCCGAGGATGTGGTTGATCTTAGAGTACATTCTATGTGATGATGAATAGAATATATATTCTGTGGTTGTTGGGTGGAGTGTTCTGTAGGTGTCAATTATGTCCCTAGGGTCTAAAATCATGTTGAGGTTCTGAATCTCCTTTTTGATTTTTTGTCTTGATGACAAAAAAAAATCTATCTAGGGCTGTGAGTCAGGTATTTAAGTCCCCAGCTATGATAGAGTTAGTGTCAATATCTTTTTAAAGTTTACCTAAAAGCTGTTTTATGAAAGTTGGTGCTTCTATGTTGGGTGCATATATGTCTAGGATGGATAGTTCTTGTTGATGGATTGTACCTTTTATCATTATGTAGTGACCTTCTGTATCTTTTTAAATTTTTGATAGCTTAAAGGTTATTTTGTCTGATATTAAGACCGTGACTCCTGCTTTCTTTTGTGTGCCTTCTGCCTGAAGTTTTGTTTCCCATCCCGTTACTTTGAGTCTGTTGAGTGTCCTTTCTGGTGAGATGAGTCTCTTGGAGACAATATTTTGTTGCCTCATGATATTTTATCTGTCTTTCCATTCTGTTTCTTTTCAGTTGTTTATTTAGTCCATTCACATTCAGGCTAATTATTGAAATGCGAGAGTTTATCTCTGTCATGAGGTTCTTATAGAGGTTTTTGTTGTTGCTGTTTCTTTGCTGTCTTTCTTTTGATTTTTGGGTTGATTCATGTGTGTTTACAATCTTTCTCCTGCATTCTTGTCAATGGCATTGTTGTTCTTTTTTTTTCCTTTCTTCTGTGTTTACAACTTTCTTGTTTCTTGTAAAGCTGGTCTGGAGGCAGTGCAAGCTCTTAGGGATTGAATGTCTGGGAGAGATTTTAATTCTCCATCACTGATGAAGCTTAGCTTAGCTGGGTAGGTAATTCTTGGTTGAAATTGTTTATCTTTGAGAACCTTGAAGATTGGGTTCCAAGCTCTCCTAGCCTGAAGCATTTCTGTAGATAAGTCTGCTGATGTTCTAACTGGTCTTTCCTGATAGTTATTCTGATCTTTTTCTTTTGCTGCCTATGGACTTTTTCTTTATACATACTTTGTCTAGGTGAATTACTATGTATCTCAGAGTTGGTCTTCTCATTTGCTGTCTTGCAGGGGTTCTCTGAATCTCTTGTGTTTGATTGGTCACATCACTGATGATATGAGGGATGTTTTCTTGGATAATGTCAAGTAATGTTTGTTCCAGGGTAGTCTCTGTCTCTTTTTCTGCCTCAAGATGTCCAATTAATCTTAGCTTTTGCCTCTTGAAATAATTACTTATCTCTCAAAGGTTTTGTTCTGTCTTTTAAAGTTTATTTTCTATGTTTTTGACAGTTTGGGTTACTTCCATATTTTGGTCCTCAAGCTCTGAGATTCTTTCTTCTTCCTGGCTAATTCTGCTTTCCATGTTTATCAGTTTGTTATTTATTTAATTCACTATATACTTTATTGCTGTTATCTCAGTTATCAACTCCTTCTTTCTTTCCTTTTTATCTCCTCAATTCTATGTATTCTATTAATGTCTTGATATCTGGGTTTGTGGTTTGAGACCAGTCATTTTGGGACCTCTTCATTGTTTGAGTTCCAAGGTCTGTATTCTCAGTGTCTGACCTACCAGAGATCTGTGTGAGAACCATATTCTTCTTTTGGTTTCTCTTCATTCGTATAGATCTTCCTCCCCCCACCTTTATTTTTACCTGTGCTTTAATTCTGTTGTTTATGATGGAGGTTGCTTTTACATCTGTTTGCTTAATCTTCTATTCTTCCTTATGTGGATCCTCTGACTTCATTTAATTCTGAAGCTGGACTGTGGGTGGGGGTTGTACTTTTTGCATTTTTGAGATTTAATTGAGGGGTTAAATGAGGTTAAAAAAGGAAAAGAATGGAAAAAAGAAGGAACAGGATGAGAAAAAGATAGAAAGAGAGAGGAATAAAAGGGAAAACAGATAGGTATACCAACTATCTAATGAAAAGAGACACAAAGACAGAACAAATTAAAAAAAAAAAACTAAAGCAGACTGGGTTTGATGGCTCAACCTGTAATCCCAGCACTTAGGGAGGCTAAGGCAAGTGTATTCCCTGAGTCTGCAGGTTTGAGACCAGCCTGGGCAACTTTGGTGAGACCATGTCTCTACAATAAATAAAAAATTAGCCATTGTTGTAACATGCACCTGTAGTTCTGGCTACTTGGAAGTCTGAGGCAGAAGGATCACTGGTGCCCAGCGGGTCAACACTGGGGTGGCAGTGAGTGTACCACTGCACTCCAGCCTGGGTGATAGAGTGAGACTCCAATTAAAAAAAAAAAGGCAACCCCTTCAGATCCCCTCCCACTGTGGGAGACTTTCTGTCCTCTCAACAAATCCTACTTTCTCAAACAAAACAAAACAAAAAACTAAGACATATAGACAACCATAAGCATACAAACTGACAAACCCCATCTATTGATGTACCCTCCCTCAAAAATACCCATACACAAACAGGAAGTCTAAAAAAATCAATAAAATTACAGAAACAAAGCAAATATGAAAACATAATAAAAAACAGAAGAAAGAAAACAAAACCAACCCCCCCCAAAAGAAACAACAATCAAAAAACAGGAGTCAAACAAACAAACAAACAAACAAACAAACAACTAAACAAAACTTGCTCTGAGGTCATTCCTGTAAGTCCAACTTCCCTTTAGCTCTGATCTCCAGCCCCGTCCCTCTGCTCTCAGCACAGGCTGACACAGTTGCTCTCAGCAGGGGTCAGACATCCTAGGGACTACTGTGGGAAGAGGATGAATCAGATCTGGGCTTATCCAGCTTGCTGCCTGTCAGGTCTCCCATATGGATCTGACCTGTTTGTGTCTGATCCAGCGTAGGGGATGGGTGTCTGCCTCTCTGAGTTTGATGAGATGACCTCTAAGTCCCAAGTTGGAGGCTGGGTGGAGTTGGGAGGGGAAATGCAGGGCTCTGCCTGGTCCTGGCAGAGAAAATGGTTCCCGTTGGCATTTCCTCATGGGTGGGGGGGCTCCTCTCCAGCTCTCTCCGATCTTCTCTCTCCACCGAGTGGATCCAGGGATCCGGCTGCTTCGCTGTCACAGGTGACGGTGTGGGCCAGGCCCCAGGTGATGAGGATCAGCTGTATTCAGCAACTTTTCTCAGGAAAGCCCCCAGAAGAGCAGACAATCCTGTACGTGGGCCAGTGGCTTCAGTCTCAGGGAGGTGGGGTTTTGCAGTCACCTCTGGAGGAGAGCCCTGGATGTATGAACCCGAGTCTCCCCTCAGATGGGCTTTCACTTACCCAGCAGCACACACCTATGAACACAGAGAGTCTTTATGAACACCTGCTTTTGCGAGACTCTCACAGTCCGACTTGTTCGTTTGCCATCGTGCCAGAAATCCTCATAACTTCTTTTTAAGAAAACATTTCACAGACACAAAATTAGCTTAAATGTTCTGTATAGGCATTTTAGTTCTTGCAGGTATATAGCACGTTTCTACCCAACCTGCTGAGCCTAACTTCAACTCAAAACAGTACACCTTTAGCTGTTGAGTTAGACATCGTGCTGTGAGTAATTATTATTTTGGTTTCAAAATTAAGGATTAGAATCTGAACAGAGTTGTATTTGTTCTATTTTTTTTCCCCCCAGAATCCCCAGGGCTACAATTAAATTTGACTTGTTCTTACAGGTTTTTTTCTTTTTTTAAATTTAAAAAAACAAAACAAAACAGTGCTCTATCTAAAGAAATTCAAGACCTCATGTCACAGTTTTCAAATTTTTAGAAGTGCATAAGTTGCATCTTAGAATACTGAGCTCTAGATTTTCTTTTTCCACCAAGCTTATTCCCTGGATTATGCTCAAACACTTCGACTTTTTTCTATTAAGGACCAAGTTCATGCTCCCTAGGGTAAGCCGCATGGATTTGCTAGCTTAATCCATGCATCAAATCTCTGTCAACTTGATTCTGTAATTCTATCACCTGGAGAGATTCTGGGGCTTTAAATTACAAATAGAGTGAACAACTATTATATTGTAAGCAAGTGTCCTTCCATGATCTATTTAATGCTACATTTTTCACATTTATGTGTTTTTTTGGTTGATAATTTCAACCTTTAAAATGTTTCCTGGGCAACCCCCTTGGGTTCCCTCCCACTGTGGAAGTTTTTCTGTCCTCTCAATAAATCGTACTTAAAAAAAAAAAAAAAAAAAAGTCCCCCAAGCATAGTGCTGGAGTTGTCTAGTGTCTCTAGTTTCAATAACTGACTGTGATGTGCCTTATGGAAACAAAACACGTGTTACGTCAGTTTTATTCAGGCATGTGTTACAAGTGTTGTTGACTGTAAATTGAATTTAAATGAATATCCTAAAGGAATTTCTTGACCATTTTCGCAATATTTAACATACTAGCTGTCCTACTATGGAAGCATTAAAAGCCTCAACAGGGCATTTACTATATTCTCTGTTTAATATAAAAAGAAACTACACCACATATTAAGTTTTTTTCTCTTATTAAAAAAGAACATTTATTTAATTGTTTTTGGTTGTTTGATAACCTGACATTCTGTGATAAACAATTAATATCTGTTTAAAATTTTAAAAATATATTAATGCATTTTAATTATGCTTTAAAGTGAATACTTTATAGATAATCTTACAGTTGTTTTGTTTAGTTTACATTTATTTCTTAATGTAAAATAATTCCACTTATTTTATTAACCTTAGTTAAGTTAGGTGTTATCTAATTCTCCATGAGTTTAAGTTTTTAATTAAAATTGACAGTGCATTTAGTACAATGAAGTAGTTTACTTTAGAAATGTGAAATGAACACAAATTTACTTGAAAAGCTTCTGAAAATTAATTGTGCCAGTGAGTCAGATATACATAACACTTCATTAGGCATACCTTACATCAAAAAAATTTCTACAAATATTAGTCCTTACAAAATTGTGTCAAATTCAATCTTTTACATGTAAGAGATAGTAAGAAATGTTTATTGAACAGTAAGTAAATAGTAACTAATATATGGTAAGGCTTCTGCTGTGGCTTTTTTGCTTTATATTCTGTCCTTAATCTTTTTCTTTTCTTTCTTTCTTTCTTTCTTTCTTTCTTTCTTTCTTTCTTTCTTTCTTTCTTTCTTTCTTTCTTTCTTTCCATTGACAGCTACTATTAAAAGCTTCAGGATTTTTTTATTTTGAACTTAGTTGTAAAGACTACTGTGACGACACGTATTGATATGTGAAAAGCAAAATGATTTTGAGTACACTATCTCAGTTAACTAACCCTCCATATCCAGTGAAATTTATTTAATAAGTCATAAAGTGACTGAGAAAAGTTAATACTTACCCCAAATCACATGGATGATGTGTGACATAGAGATTTTAGTGAGATACAGTTGTAAAAGAAGTACCTCTGTAAATGATCACAACCTTTCTGGAGTTTTCAGAGTAACAATGAGATAGAAATATTTGATCAATTTGTTAGTTAGCATTTATTCCCACTTGGTGAAGCATGATCAGATGAGTGGTACTGTCTGTACTTTTCCAATTCATCACCTCACAAGCAGCATATACATGCATAGCTCAGCCAACGTTTTTCTTCGTGATGTGACCAATAGTTTCTATACTTATTCCTGCTGTCCACTAATCAACTATTCAGCTAATCTACAATTAAATACATATTCTCGAATTCAAATTGTCATATCCCCAAACACTCTATCAGTGGTTGGGAAGGTGATCCTTTCAAAAACTAAGCATGCAATGCATGCTGCTTCATGCAAACATTTTGTCTTTTGCTGGTTATTCATAGTTATCTGTAGTGGCTTAAGAATTATTTCTACTTTCAAAAAATCAGTTCAATTATCTTTTTTTAGTTTTTAACCAATTCAACCTATCATTTCTTTATTTAAATATTAGTGTCAACTATTATTCCACCAAACTTTCATAACTAAGCATCTCCACTGATATATACTACCCCTTTTGATGTAAAAGTCAGTATCCTTCTATATTTCTTTTTAATTTCACCAACAGTCCACAGTGTGTCAGGTCAAGTTCAAATCTTATACAGTATAAAATTTGATATTATATGAGTCAACTGAGAATTATGTGTATATTCCTCTGATTTTGAGATATTAATATATAAAAACATTATGTAGAGTTAATTTTATGTTAAATCATAATTTTATAATTATTTACTCCATTATTTTTATATTTTGTGATATGGTTATTGTTCACAAGTTAACAGCTAACATAGAGAAAATACATCAAAATAATTATGAATTTTGTTAGACATGGATTTTGTCTTGTCAAATGGTTATGTCAATTTTATAAAGGTATGAGTTAAATATGTGGAATAATTATAAGTAAAGTGTCAAAATAATCATTGGCACTGGTGATAATCCAGCCTATGTTTACATAAGCTTATAAGGTAATTTATGTAGTTTCCTTAATATTGTAAAAATAGTTCGCCCGAGATCCTAGTTTACATATTTAGTATTTAATTCTGTCAAGAAATTTATTTTTAAATGACATAATGAAATGGAGCAAATATGTTAGGATGAATATAAAAAATGACATTGGTTCTTCCCTACCCCCTGCTAGGGATTCAGATACCCGTGAATCCAATTATTTAAGCTGCCCTGAGGAAAAGGAAACCTTTGAATAAGTTAGAGTGATTTCATTACTTCAGAAAACACTTTTTTACTTTTCAAAATACTTAAATCATCCCATGCCTTTAACCTTTAAAACCTTATAAAGCTGAATTATCTCAGGCTCTAAGATTCTATGATTTTATAAATTCACAGGAAAGATGTGTCAATGCTCAGTCCTACAGAAAATTTTGACTTTAATTTAGAAGGTTAAATAAAATTTTTCTGAGAGCTTAGAGGTGTTGTATTTTAACTTTTAGGATCTTTGTGAAGTACAAATGGTCAAGTGACTATTAATAATTTCGGGACATTCTATGGAAGGAGAAATCAGGACATACTTTCCAGCTCTAGTATATTATTTGACTTTTAAGAATTTTAATACAATATCATTTTTATCACTTTAAAATGTTTGCTCAAAATCCTAAGATTAGCTTTGTCAATATTTTATTTATTTATTGTACTTGAGATAACATAATTCTAATGTTAGTATAGAATTAGTAATGCAGTTCTCCATGTAAAATGAGGGTAATAATAGTACTTACCTCATGGTGTTGTGAAATTTAAATGAATTACTAAAACTAAAAGCACTTAAAAAGTGCCTCACACACAGAAAAATGCCTCACACACAGAAAGTATTACATTGGGATAATTTTTATTACCATCATTGTTATTCTCATTAATAGTTAATATTTTTCTTACATGTATGAATATAAGCACAAGAATGAGGATGGAAAAAACAGAATGTGCATCGAATTTTTTGGTTATAGCATCCATTCTATATCTGCCCTTTCCCCTTTTCATCATTGTCTGCCTCCGTGCATCTGTTCTTATTTGTTATTATCTAATGAAGTTAAAAATTAGGAAAAAATATTTGAGACAAACTATAGATTCCTGTCTTTGTATGTTTATTCTACTTATCTTTCCTCTGAACTCCTTTTTTTTCTGGTTATATCTGGAGGCATTTAACATGTCCAGAATTTGAGAGAATGCAATCCATCACAGATCTTGAGACGGACTCTTCTATGTCTATCATTCACAAATGTATTTTGATGAGATCAATACCTCTGCTTTTAAGACAATCACAGATTCAAGAAAAGTCTGAATATGCATGGAAAGAAATATATATTGAATTGTCAAACATAACCAATAAGTCCATTGGATTTATAGTAACACATCTTTGTGAGTGTTACTAATGAGAATTCTTTTCTTGCTGTTAATAAGCCTCTCTTTCAATACCTTCAATTACTGTTTTAAATTATGCAATATCGTCTTCATCATCCATTAGACATTGATTAACTCACTCATTTATTTGTTTACATATTTGTTAAACAAGTATTAGTTAGTCTAAGCACTGAGGATAGAGTAACAAGTAAGATAATACATAGTGCTTGCTCTCTTCATGTCTTAGTTCATTCAAGATGTTATAATAAAATATCACAGACCAGGTGGCTTATAAACATAATTTATTTCTCACCATTTTGGAAGCTGGGAAGTTCAAGAGGAAGGGGCCAGCAGATTTGATATTTAGTGAGAGCTCACTTTCTTTATAGACTGCTGTCTTCATATGGTGGAAGGGGGGTAAAGGGAGCATTCTGGGGTCTTTTTTAAAATAAGGGTATCAATCAATTTATGAAAGGCCCACTCCTGGCCTATCCATATCCCAAATGACCATCTCCAAATACCATTACATTGGGCTTTGAATGAGTTTCAAAATACAAATTTTGAGGACACATAAACATTCAGTCCTAGCATATGGTTTACCTTATGTGGAAAAACGAAAAGCATATGCAGAAATAAAATGTAAAATGGAAAATAGGTAAGTACTATAAAAACAACTACAAAATCAGTTGGTTCCCTTTCATACCTCATAGAGAGCAGCTGTTAAATTTTACTAGTGTACTACTGATTATATTATTATACTTTCTCAACATTAAAATAATTTAGTGTCAAGAAAAGCGTCCCACACAATATTTTATTCAATTAGCTTTTTAATTTACTCATTCTTTCTTATATACTAGTAAGGTCAGTGTCTTTTTGTTTACTTATTTCTCAATATCCCTCTTCTGAGTTGCATTTAGTTCTTCCTTACCATATGTTTTATGACATGACCCTTTTAGTCCAGCATTCTGTGTGATAGACGTTACTGTGAGTGGTCATTTATATACATATGTGTACAATTTGTGTGCACATACACACATATATAATATCGATAGAAATTACTAAGTTTTGTACTTGAATATTTTCCAGAAAAATGCACAGTGAATGACAAACTAGTTGAGAAACAATGACCTTGGGTTTTGCCTCCTTCATCTAACATGCTAGTATTCCCCTTCCTTTCTCTGTTTTGTTTTTAAAATTTATTTTGTTTTAAAGATGTGGGGCGTAAT
Organism: Carlito syrichta; assembly: GCF_000164805.1. Classification (NCBI taxonomy): domain Eukaryota; kingdom Metazoa; phylum Chordata; class Mammalia; order Primates; family Tarsiidae; genus Carlito; species Carlito syrichta. The sequence continues at coordinate 471,661 of NW_007247864.1, read as the reverse complement.
TCAGGATTAGTGATGCAAATGGTCATCATACAGATAAAGCTTGGGCCTCCCTTTAGTCCCCACTTCACCTGGTTTGAAATCAGGTACCCTTATTAATGTTATGTGACCCTCCTTCTCCCCTGGCAGTTTCTGGCTACTGTCAATTCATTTCTTACAGTGTTATGGTAAATATTCAGGGTCTGCTTATAAGTGAGAACATGTGGTACTCAGTTCTTCGTTTCTCTGATAAAACACTGAGGATGATAGAAACTAAATTCATCAAGTTGCTGCAAAGTCCATAATTTTGATCTTTATGGCTGCATAATATTCCATCGTGTATATGCTCCAGATTTTTTTAATCCAGTCCAGTTTCAGTGGGCAGCACAGTTGGTTTCATGTCTTTGCTATTATAAATAGTGCTATAATAAACATGCGTGTGCAAGTATTTTTTTTGTAGAGTGATTTAGTTTCCTCTAGACATATTCTCAGAAGGAGGATTTCTGGGTCATATGGAAGGTCAGTTTCTAGTTTTTTTAGGAATTGCTACACTGTTTTCCATAGAAGTTGAACTAGTTTGCATACCCACCAATCGTGTAGAAATGTTCCCTTTTCTCCACATCCTGGTCAACATCTGTTGTTTTTTGTTTTATTAATAATAGCCCTTCTTACTAGAGTTAGTTGGTATCTCAATGTGGTTTTGATTTGCATTTTTCTGATGATTAGTGAAGCTGAGCATTTTTTCATGTGTCTGTTTACTACTTGTGTATCTTCTTTTGAGAAGTATCTATTCATGTCTTTTGCCCACTTTTTTAATGGGGCTGTTTGTTTGTGTTTCCTTTTAGATCCTGGATGTTAGGCCTTTGTCAGATATGCAGTTGACAAATATTTTTTTTCCATTCTGTGGGCTGTCTCCCCAACTCTCTTAATGATTTCTTTTGCTTTGCAGAAGCTTTTTATTTTGATAAGGTCCCACTTGTCTATCTTATCTCCTATGGCATGGGCTTTTGGGGTTTTGATCAGGAATTGGTTTTCTATTCTGATTTCCATAAGGGTGTCTCCTGTATTTTCTAAGATCCTTAAATTTGGGATTTTATATCTAACTCTTTGATTCTTTTGGAGTTGAGTTTTGTTTATAATGACAGGTAGGGGTCCTGTTTCATTCTTCTGCAGGTGATCAGCCAGTTTTTCCAGCACCGTTTACTGAATAGGTTCTCTTCTCCCCAGAGGTGGTTGTTGGAGGCTTTGTTAAAGATGAGTAGGTTGAGAAACTGAAGTTTTGCTTCCAGAATCTCTATTCTGTTTCAGTGGTCTATATGCCTGTTCTTGTACCAATACCAGGTTGTTTTGATTATTGTAGCCTTATAGTAAAGTTTAAAGTCTGTTGTTATTTCCAGGTCTGAGATGAATAATGTTGGTAATTTATGGGTATAGCATTAAATCTGTAGATTGTCTTTGGTAGGATACACATCTGAACAATATTGATTCTTCCAGTCCATGAGCATGGAATATTTTCCCATTTGTTTGTGTCCTCTTTGACTTCTTTGAGCAGTGTTTTGTAGTTTTCACTGTAAAAATCTTTCACTTCTCTAGTTAGGAAGATGCTGAGTTATTTTCTTTTTCTTTCCTGTGGCTACTGAGAATGGGATTGTGCTTTTCATTGGGTTCTCTGCATGTTTGTTTTTGGTATATAAGAATGTGACTGTCTTTTGTAAGTTAATTTTGTACCCTGAGACTTTGCCAATATCCTTTATCAGTGCAAGGAGATTTTTGACAGATTTCTGTCTGTTTAGCAATTTGTTGGCTGTGAGTTTACTATTTTGAGGTATGTACCCTCTTTGCCTACATGTTTTAGGGTTTTTATCAAAGAAGGCTGCAGATTTTGTTGAAAGCTTTTCTTCATCTAATGATATAATCATAAACAAGTTGTTTACGTATTTAGTGACTTTATGGTCATGTGGATGTTCAACCAGCCCAGCATCCTGGGGATGACGTCATGGTGGATGATTTTTGACATGTGTTGTTGGATTGGATTTGCTAGAATATTGAAAATTTTTGCATCTGTGTTCATATATATTGGCCTATAGTTCTCTTTCTTTTCTGGATCTTTACTCAGTTTAGGTATCAGTGTGTTAGCTTCTTGAAATGATTTAGGGAACATTTTCAATAGTATTGGTATCAGTTCCTCCTTGTAAGTTTTGTAGAATTCTGCTTTAAATCCATCCAGTCTGGGGTTTTTTTTGTGTGTGTAGGTAGTTTTCTTATGACAAAGTTTATTTCCTGGGTTGTTATTGGTCTATTTAAGATCTCAATTTCTTCTTGTTTCAACTTTGGGAGGTTGTGTGATCTTAGAAAGTCCTTCATTTTCTTTAGATTATTGAGTTTGTTTCCATATAGGTGTGCATAGTTTCTCTGATAATCTTTTGTATTTCTTCAGGTCAGTTGTGACTTGAACTTTTGCATTTCTGATTGTGTTTATTTTGACTTTTCCCCCCTTTCTCTTGCTCATTCTGGTTAAAGATTCATCAATCTTATTTATACTTTCAAAGGATCAGCTTTTTGTTTCATAGACTTTTTTCTGTGGTGTTTTTTTTCTTCTATGTCCCATATTTGAGCTTTTACTTTGGTGATCTGGATTCTTCTATTGAAGTTAGGATTTTGGAGGTCTTGCCTTTCCAGCACTCTTAGGTGATTTGTTAAGCTATTAACTTGTTGTCTTTCTATTTTCTTGATGTGTGTCAGTAGAAATATGACTACTCCTTTTAGTACTCTTTCATGGCATCCCAGAGGTTTTGGTAAGATGTTTCTTCATTTTCATTTGTTTACAGGAATCTTTTAATTTATGTTTTGACTTCTGTGTTGACCCAGGTGTTGTTCTGCATCATGCTGTTTAGTGTCCGAGTCTTTGTGTGTTTGGGGGGAATTTTGTTGATGGTGATATTTATTTTTATTCCACTTTGGTCTGAGGAAGTGCATGGCAGTATTTCAGTTTTGTGGAGCTTGTTTACACTTGATTTATGGTCAAGGGTGTGGTCGATTTTGGTCGAAGTGGTATTGAGTATAATGTATATTCTGTGGTTGTTGGGTGGAATGTTCAGTAGGTATCTACTAAGTCTATTTGGTCAAGGGTCAAGTTGAGGTTCTGGATTTCTTTATTGATTTTTGCCTCAATGATCTATCCAGGGTTATTAGTGGAGTATTTAAGTCCCCAGCTATGATAGTTTAGAGTCTATATATTTTTTAGTTTACTTAGTAGCTGCTTTATAAAAGCTGGTGCTTCTGTATTGGGTGCATATAAAAGCTGGTGCTTCTGTATTAGGATTATTATTTCTTGTTGATGGATCAAATCTTTATGATTATGTAGTGTTCTTTTATATCTTTTTAAATTTTTGACAGCTTAAAGTTGTTTTTTCTGATATTAAGATTGTGACTCCTGCCTTCTTTTGTGATCCTTTAACCAGGAAATTTGTTTTCCATCCTCTAGTTTTGAGTCTGCAGGTGTCCTTTGTGGTGAGATGAGTTTCCTGGAGGCAGAAAATTATTGGGTAATTTTTTTTGATACAGTTTGCCTTTCTATGTATTTTCATTGGTGCATGTAGTCTATTCACATTCAGGTTGATTATTGAAATGTGTGAATTTGTCACTGATATAATGCTTTTTTTTTTTTTTGAGTTGGAGCCTCACTCTTCGCCCAGACTGGAGTGCAGCAGCCGCTCCCGGCCACTGCAGCCTCGCCTGCTGGGCTCTGGCGATCCTTCCACCTCAGCCTTACGAGTAGCCGGAATTATAGGTATGTGCTACCACACCTGGCTGATTTTTTGATTTATTGTAGAGATGAGGTCTCGCTGCCCAGGCGGGTCTTGAACTCGCGGGCTCAGGCAATTCACTCACCTCAGCCTCCCAAAGGCGCGGGATTACAGGCTGAGCCACCGAGCCCGGCTTGATATAATGCTTTTACCAGGTGGTTTTGTTTTCTTTTAGCTTTTGTGTTCATATATGTGTGTTTTTATTTTTGCAAGCATGCTTTGTGTTCTGCTGCTGATGTGTTTGTGATCTTGTGAAGCATATGGTCTTTCCTTTGTTTCTTTTTCTCTATGCACAACATCTTTTTAAGCATCTCCTGTAGAGTTGATCTTGAAGCAGAATATTCTCTTAGCCATTGAATGTCTGGGAAAGATTTTAATTCTCCTTCACTGATGAAACTTAGCCTGACTGGGTAGGAAATTCTTGACTGAAATTGTATATCTCAGAGAACATTAAAGATTGAGGTCCAATTACTTCTGGCCAGTAGTGTTTCTGCAGATAAATCTGCAGCAATTCTGATTTATCTCCGCTGGTAGGTAGTCTGACCTTTTTCCCTTGCTGCCTTTAGGAATTTTTCTTTTATACCTTCTTTGTGTAGGCAAATGATTGGAGTTGGGTTTCTCATAAGATGTCTTACAGGGGTTCTCCAGATCTCTTGTGCTTGTATAGTCATCTTTCTGGCCAGATGAGGGAAGTTTTCTTGAATGATCTCATGGAATGTTGGCTCTAAGGTGTTTCTCTTTCTATTTCAGGTATTCTGATCAGATGTAGGTTTGTTTTCTTAATAAAATCGCACATATCTTGGAGAGTTTCCTCCTTCTTCTGATGTTTTTTCCTATATTTTTGATAGATCGAGTTAATTCCATATTTTTGTCTTTCAGGTCTGAGATTTTGTCTTAGTCAGTTCTGCTTCCCATGCTTGTCAGTTTATTTATTTCTTGGATGGAGTTCTTTATTTCTTTTATTTGTAAGTACATTTTCTTGAGTCTGTCTAGCTATATTACAATTTCATTTAGTTTTAACCCTTGCATTTATTGATTTTTATTCATTCTATCCAACAATTCTCTGATCTCTGTAAGCAGCTTCTAGGTACCATCGTTCTCGGAGATAGCCATTGTTTGTGCCCCAGTGGTTGTTCTGTCTAGCACTGACTCTTTGCTGGGACTCTGATGGTTACCAGCAGTTTGTTGTTGGTTTTTCGTCATTTGTAACAGTTCTTTTATCTTTCTCTTTAATTTTGTTGTCTTTTATCTTTCTCAGTGGAAAATGGAGAAGCCATTACTTCTGATATATGCTCTACCATTTGTCCTCCCTTGAGTTGGGACTCCAGGTTTGTTCAAGTATTAAGTAGACCTGGGGGTGGATTGTTGGGCTGTTTCTTTACAATTTTGAGCACTTACTAGGAGCTGGTGGGAGTCTGCTAGGATTCTGAACCTATTGGTAGGTGATAATGTTTGCTCTCTAGTGAATGGGCTAGCTGGCACTCACTCTCTGTCTCTGCACAATATGACCTCACAGTGGGTATGCTTGCAAAGCCCTAGTCTCCTCAGGCAGTTCCATAGTCTGTGCCTATTGCCCAGCAACTGGTTCAGGGGGGAGAATGGATCTTCTAGGGTTCAGCATCTGCTATTATCTGCCAGAACTTGTTCATTGGGGACATTGTTCTCTGAGGTCACAAAGAACAGACCCAACACAAAACAGAGATAGCGCTTTGTCTCAAGGTGCTTTCCACTGAGACCTTCCTGAACCACTTCTCTGCCAGGCATTAGAGAGTCTGCTCAGTTTCTCTACTGTCTGCTTTTCTTGTCACCAATGGGATCAATAGCTCCCTCTCCAGCAGTTACCATAGTCTCTAGATCTCAGGACCCAGTGGCAAGGTTCTGGAACCCAGTCCAGGATCAGAGTGGCTTCTCCTCACTGTTTCCTTGAGAATCTGCCCAACTTCCCTTTTTACACTCCCTCCATATCCCTCGCTGCTGCTGTGGTGTTGGGGGTCAGTAGTCACTCCAACAGTTCTTCTCAGGAAAAGCTCTGCAGATTTTAGAAAATGGCACTCAGCTTCTGCACTCCAGGAAGCACTTGGATTAAAGCAGAGCAGTCGTGGCACCAGGGGCTTCACCAGGAGGGCCCTGACCATGTGCTCTTGAGTTGCCACTCAGCCAGCCTCTCATATTCCCACTTACAGACAGAAACACACACAGAATTGTTTGTAAAATCATTCACATACACAACGACTCATGCAGTCTGCTTTCTTCCTGGAAATTCCTCCTTTCTCTGTTAAACTTTTGAAGTCATTAATCTTACATGATTAACATCTATAGTCATTAATCTTACATGATTAACAACAATTTATTTCTTGATGCATCATAACTAGATTTTTACCTACTTCTAGAACTTGTGTCAACTGTGAAATATGGAAAGCATTGCTCTATTATCACTGGCTCTTATTTTTTCAGTTGACCCATTCAAGTATTCTTGTGCCAATTCGTGGAGATTTAAAAACCATTGATCCATCAGTACTTTAACAATCCATACCATGCCTTTGGTTTCACTTAATACATCTGTTTTCCACAAGATGTCCTGCTTTTTACCAAACACAACAACATGTACACACACATACGTAATCCTTCAAAAAATATTACATCAATTCTATTTCTAATACATCTGGGGGGTAGAAATAATATTATGTGTTCACCAAACTTTTTCATTGTTCTCTGAATACACAGGAAGCCTATATTTCCCAAGGTCTTACCTCATCACATTCATATAACATAACACTGAACTCTGGTCAATAGAATATGGGTGGAAGTAAAGATTACACTTCCAGTTCTGTCTTTCACAATGCCTCAAATCAACTTTACTCCCAATTTCTGGTTGATTAAAATACTGAGAGTTCTTGGAACCTCAGAATGGAAACATTGTAAAATTTTTAGCTGTAGTTTATAGAAGCTCCCAAGGATCTCTTTCTAAACAGAAATATTTCTTAATAAGATAAAAAGAAAAACAAACAAACAAAAAAACACTGTGGCCAAGCTCGTTGACGCAGCCTGCAATCCCAGCACTTTGGGAGGACTAGGTGAGTGGATTGCCTGAGCCCATGGGTTCGAGATCCACCCGGGCAACTTGACGAGACCTCATCTCTACAATAAATCAAAAATTAGCCGGGCATGGTGGCGTGTGCCTGTAGTTCCAACTATGTATAAGGCTGAGGTGGAAGGATCACTGGAGCCCAGCAGGGCAATGCTGTGGTGGCTGGGAGTGTCCCACTGCACTCCAGTCTGGGCGACAGAGTGAGACTACTCCAACTCAAAAAAAAAAAAAACCTTTACTGTATTGGGACACACAGACTTGGGTGCTATTTATTATAGTAGCTAGTGTTTATGTTGAATAATATAGAAGTTGGTTTCTTGAAATGGTATTGCTGTAACAAAACTAAATTATATGATATTAGCTTAGCCAGAGGGTGACTGTCAATGAGGACATTGATATCAAAGTTTGCACACATAGTAATGCTCAACAAAAAAAATGTTTGATAAAACTGCATCTTGGAACATGAGAGGAAAACCATGGCATCTACTGGTCAGCATATGCTGTGTAGAAATAGGAAGACAAAATTAAAAATCTGTTAATTGGTTGTTTGCTGTTGGTTCTATTTAAAAAAGAAATAGGTGGGCTTAGGGAAGAATTGCCTTGTTTATAAACAGAAACATAAAGCAATAGTAAGTCCAGAAATTCAGAACCTCCTATTGGCTGGAAAAAGTGACAGGTAAAAAATTCTAAGAACTAGAAGTTGTGATTTTAAAAATATATTCTCTTCTTCCATATAGTCTCATATAAGTCACCATTAGCTTGAGAGAAAACCATGAGAATGAGGAAGCAAAATAAACCAAAATTGAAAAAAAAAAAATCGATAAGCACCTGTGAGTGATTGCTTGCATGAAATATTTTAGATGCCTACTTTATTTCTGAAGAAATTAAATTGACAAAGAAGCCATGGTCATAAACTCAAAACTCTGACTATTCCAGAAAAACAAAGCAAAACAAAATGAAACAACAACAACAACAACAAAAGCAGCCCTTGTTATCTATCCCTCTGCCTTGTCTAAGTAGAAATTGGGTTCTGAAAATTATAAAGCACCTACGGAAGGCATATTCTCCTAAGATCCATTCCCTGTGTGGCAATGAAATATAATATACATGGAGGAAAATTCTAGTCCACTGAGAAAGTGATCAAAAGAGTTTGCTTTGATGTGAAGATTTATGACATATTTAAAGAATCCTCCTGCTTCTACTATTGGAGGATACTCTTAGAAATAGTCTTGATGCACCTCCTGGAGGAGACTTGCAGAATCACTGCCTAGAAAATTCACTTTGGACTTTTCATGAAGAAATAGACCTTTGTTATATTAGTCACAAATATGTAGAGGTTGTTATAACAATATAGTGGATGGTGTGGTATACAATCCAAACTCCTTTTTCCTCTTGAGACATCTGAGATCCCAATTTCTATGAATATTTATTGCTAACAGCTTACCGATGTAGCCTCTTCTTTGAATTGACTTCTACCCAGAGCAATTGCCTTACTTATGCCCTTCAAACAGCAGCTTGTATCCCATGACTGATAAATCCAGGGGCACAAAATCTCAGTTCCACTGTCTAGATTCGAGAAACTCTGAAGAGTTAAGTGGCTTTACAGCACATGTGAAATTGACTGAAGCCTTTGCGACAATTTCATTACAGACCAATTTATCCCTCTGCCCAGTCCTGCTTCCCTTTCTTCCTTAGAGTTGTTGCTCCCAGATGTACTTCCCCAAAACAGCTGGAATGCAAACCTTTATCTCAGCTTCCTTTCAGTTAACCTGACCTAAGACAATAGTTCATGATTTTTATTCTAACTTACTCTTGTTCCTTGTTTGTTTAATACCCATCTTAAATTTACCGTCTCCTTTCCACGTCCATGGCACGACCTTAGTAGAAACCATTAGAGCAGTGACCATCCTTGTGGCTGGTTTCTTTTTGTTCACTCATTCCTTTTCAAGTAACTCCTCCTTCATAAAAAAATTAATCTAATGTAATCATATCATGTGATTACCTCTGCTTAAAGCCTATCAGAATGTACCCAATACAAAGAAATAATAAATGTTCGTGGTGATGAGTATGCTAATTACCCTCATCTGATTACTGCACAGTCTACGTGTGGAAAAACCACTATGTATTCTGTGAACAAGTACAATTATTGCTTATCCATTAAAAATTAAATGTAAAAATCTTTACTTTTCACTTGTAATAGATTCCAATCTCTTTTTATGACTTAAGAAATTTCACCACCCAAGCCTACCTCTTGTCGTCTTACGTTTTCTCCTCCAATGTGCCCCAGCCACGTTGGACTACCTTTCGGTTCCCAAGCATGTAATGGTTTTTCCAGTTCATGAAATTTTGACTTAACACTTATTTGGCAAGATTATGTCTTCCTTCTCACTATATTTTACATCTTTAATTCCTTTGATTTAGGTCTTATCAGGGAGATCATCTGTGGGAACCTGGTCTAGATTTTGTTCCCTTTTCTGATTTTTCTTAGTTCCCTTGTTTATTTAATTTGTTCACAGCCTTTATTGCTCCCTTTGATTCTTTTAAAAAATGTATATATGTGTTGTTCTACCTTTAATATGCATTTTATGAGGTCAGGCAGACACTATATCTGTCTTTTTCACTATTGTCCTCCCAGTGCCCAGTATGGTAACTATACTAATCACTCAAAAAAAAAAAAAAAAATGGGATTGCATTAAAAATAGTCCACCCAAACTGTTTTGACAAAAGTCATAGATCACTTTGTAGTTAGCAAATATGATGCTCATATTTCAGCATTTTTAACATCTGCATTTCCCGGACACTCATTTCTATGAACTCCCTTCCTTTTTTGTTTATTTGGCACTTCCATCTTCTGATTATCTTTCAATATTTGTGATGACTGCCTTCCATTACTCTTTCAGTCCTCCTTATTCATTCATTGTACAATATATCACTCAACCCCTCTTGTCTTCTTATCTCATAATCACAAAATTTCATTTGCTACCAATATGTTTGATTCTCCCTAGTCCTGTGTTTCTAGGAATGGCTTGTGTGGAAAATGCTAATGGTTGACTCACTTGGGAAAAAAAAAAAAAGCTCTTTTTTGTCCTTCATTCTTTCTATTTTTCTTTCCTGGAACAAGTACATTCCCTGAATTTAAAGCACCCATCCTATGATTTTGAGGAAAAGAACTTTCAGCTAGTTCTGCAGGAAGATTGAAGAAGCCTGGCTTCTTAGTAGCACTACTGAACACTCTATTCATTTTGGACTGCCAACTCCAAGGTTTTATATTATCTGACACAAACCTCTTATTGTTTAAATCACTCAAGTGAAATTTTTCTGTTACTCATAACTAAATGAAATTCTAACAACTTTTCTTGATGCACAAACTGGAATATTCATTGGTCATGTTCATTGGTCACTGGGTGTTTCAGTATAGTTATAAATGGAGTGCCTCTCTAAACTTGAAACATTCTCTTGTTCCCTGTATTTAATTGGCAACTGATTTATCTTGGATATATCTGTAATTAGTGTCTCTCTTTCTACCCCCACTAGAACTGCCCTGTATCAGGCTTTCAACATTTCCCCACACCTCACATTGAATTTAACTTTTATTTACCATAACTCTTATTTATCATGTCTTCATATATGTTTCCTTTTAATTCACCACCCACACAGCAAAAATGTAGCTTTTAAAAACATAATTTTTAAGTTTGTATTTGGATGCAGCATTATATCTTTTATCACTGCTTAAACCTTTTCAGAACACCTAAATATGACTTTTAACAAATTTTGCAGTCTGTTTTAACTGTTTTTAAATTCATCATCTGTAACTTTATTCCTTCTACTCTGCCCTTTTCCATACATGTCATCCAATGACTTGTTTTTCCTAAAATCTACCATGGGATTCCTTGCCTCTATAACATTTTCCATGTGCTGTTCCCCACCACTTTGGACTGTCTTTGCTTTTTTATGTAATTATTTCATCATTTATTATTAATCATTGAAGAACTAGTGAATTAGAAGAATTAGAACTTCTATGTGACATATTTGTGTCTCCATCTCTCCCGTTGCGTAGATAAAATGGCTTCCTGTCTTGTAACATCCTTGTGCTGCTATGTGTGCTCTTTATTGGTTTGCTTGTTTCTTTCTCTTTATATCAGTCAGTGTTCAACTGGAGAAAAAGAACTACTAGGAAGGATGTATTAAAAGATGTATCGCAAGAAATAGCCTTTCATGATTATGCAGGCTGACTAGGCAAACTAGAGTCCATAAGACAGGCTGTCAGGAAAGGCTGGCTGAAATTCTCAACAAAAGTTGGAGCTTTGAATCACAGTAGAATTTCTTCCTTTTCTGGAAAGCTTCAGCTCTGCTTTTAAGGGTTTTCAAGTGATTAAACTAGGCTCACCCAGATTACCTAGTACAGTCTCCCATTCTTAAACCTAACTCATTATAGACTTTTTGGCATTTACAAGATACCTTCACAGCAAAACCTAGATTAGTATTTCTTTGATAACTGGCTAGAATATCCTACTCAAACTGACACATTAAATGTTCTATCATACTTCTTCAGGGCAGATAGCATGTGTTTTCTTCTGTATAAATACAGCTTTTAGCATATTGCCAGAGATCTGTTTATAAGACTACGGTCCTGCTGGGCAAAATCTAGAAAACTGAGAAAAATTAACAATATCCTTCTCTCATGCAGGTATTTATTCCTCTCACTTATGTGACTACTGAGGTATGTTCTTGGGGAAAAACAACAACAACAACAAAAAACCTGAACATGACTGAAATTCAAGAATATACAAAACCATGATAGAATGGGGAGCTCCAACATAGGTCTGGATGCTGGAAAGGAATGATGCCTTCTAGATATAACTCACGATAAGGAAGAAAAGCTATAAAACACCAATCCAGTTTAGTACCAGTTTGTAAGGGTCAGAAAAATCTTTTCATTCTAAATATAAAGTAAGCTCCCTACTTATGAACGAGTTCCATTCCAAGAATGCATTCATTAAGTCCAATTTGTTCGTAAACCCAACAGAGTTAGCCTAGGTATCCAAATAGTATCTGTTGCTTTTATGCTTGCTTCTGGACATCTTGGGCTTAAAATAAAGATACTGTATGAGGGGGGATCCCCCAAATAGAATTAATTTATAAAAATTTGTGTATGTATTTTTACATGTTTAAACTTCAATCACCTTCAAACTATTTCATCTGAAACAATACACCTATCAAGACAGTTTTTTCACTGTTTGAAAGAGTTTTTGAATTCATCAATTTTGATGCCTTTTGGTGTTTCTGTCATTTTTCGTTTGTTTTACCTCTTCCACATTGACAAAATGTGTCCCTTTGAGGAACTTTTTCATCCAGGAAAGCAAAAACAGTGCGATCAGGTGAATAGGAATAGTTGGGCATGAGGGTCAAGCTGTTTTGGTCAAAAACTGCTGAACACTCAGCATGATGTGAGTAGGTGTGCTCTCGTAAATCATCCATCATGAAATGGGCAAATGCGTTCAAAGAATCTCTAAAAAATTTCACTGAAGTTGAACACAACTTTCACAACAATGCTAGCTGGTACATTGATGCCAATGGGTTCCTAAAACACTTAGTAGGGGAAGCTCTACTAGAAGGGGCCTATGCTCCAAAAAATAATCCCAAGTTTTTTCAGATTCCCTGTCACACTCTATACAGTACTGTACAGTAAAGTATACAAAAGCACAACTACTTGTAGAATATGCATGCATGTGCCAATGTACACCAGACATGTGAACTAACTCATGTAATTGGGCATACAAATCATGTTTGCAACCTTGAAAGTTTACATCTTGTAGGGGACTTACTGAATACATGGCTAGTAGTAAAACTCATCATGATTTGCAGTCAACCTGCTTGCTTATGCATGTCTGAGGAGACGGTTACTACTGTATTATGAGACATAGCACTTGACATCCATTGGGCCACCCACTCTCAGAGTTTAATATAGAATGAGGTAGTTGTAATCTGTTTCCCCCAAAAGTCATTGCCACAATGTGATTCAACACTCTGGTGCAGAAAATATACAATCTAGTGAAAGATCCTTTCAGAACACAAGGACTGGGTGCTAGATAAATGTAAGGGATGGGATTGAAATTTCCAAAGACAGAAACAGTATCCTAAGTGACATCGAAGTTAAGCTGGAAAGAAAGGAAAGGTGGTTGGGAATGGCTGCTTTAGGTAGAGGTGTTAGATGGTTTCAAAACAGGGACCTAACAACAGGCTTAGAAATGATTAATCAATTGAAGGAGTTGAGTTGAACAGATAGTCAGAAAAATCAGGAAGAAGGTTCTATATAGATGACCAAACATAAACCCTGTTAAACTCTGTTAAAAACATCGGACTTTTTCCTAAAGGCAACCAGAAACTATTAGAGGATTGTAAGGTAAAAGTATAGATAATTATATTTCCTTTCAAGTAGAACATTCTTGCTACATTGTGGAAAATAGATTGTATTAAAAAAACTAGGTATTATTCAAATATTCAAAGATATTTTCTTAAAATGATGCCTTGGAGGCAGAAGAAAGATATGAATAATATTTAATGGGTAATACCAAGGAGAATATATAAATAAAGAAAAAAAGGCATATTGATGACTCCCATGTTTCAAGTTTGAACACTTTTAGAAGAGTGATACAAGTTAATGACATAAGGTATATCATACAAGGAATGGAAAAGATGACATTATTTTTGAAGATGTTGCTGTATTTTGAAGATTTTGCATTTAATTGCAGACATCAATAATAGCTGCACATATTAGCCTACAGTTCAGCAGAGAGATCTAAGCTAAGTTTAAAATGTTGATCTGAGTTGTCTGTGTACAAATTGTTGTGAAATCATGAAGAAAAGTTAACAGATGAAACTAATAGAACCAGTGAATAAAAAGTAGAAATAAAAGAAAGAGAAGAAAAATAAAAAATGGAAAGAAGACAGAAGATGGAGACATAGGAATCTAATCTTTAAGAGTCAGTTAGGTGATTAGATATTGGCAAAGAAAACTGAAAAAAAATGAGCATGAGAATTTGGGGAAAATTTGAATCATGGGGTATCATGAAACAAAGAGAAAAATATTATCTTAACGAGGAAAAAGTGAAGTGGACAACCAGGTTCTGTGTTGGAGTATACAAATGGTAAAGTACCTATTAGATTTAGTGGCATAGACGTCAAGGACTTCATTGAGAAGAGCAGCAGTAAAGAAATGAAGGTAAAATTCAGATGGGAGTGTGATGTTGTGTGTCAAAGATACATACTCCAAGATATCCTACGGAGAGGACATGTTTAATAAATGTAGGATCTTGGGAGGGATTTGGGGTGGGGTTGAAAGGAAATGTGTGTTTGTGCAGAAAGGAAGAAAAAAATTGCCAGAATGTTGGATCCTACTCAATTAATTGTGATGAATTTTGAATTTTATCATGCACCACTGCATCCCTTAGAAATGAACATGCTCTACCCTATCCCTCTTTAACAGGATGAACCAGATGAAGGACCATCCTTATCTTTTTTTTTTTTTTTTGAGTTGGAGTCTCACTCTGTCTCCCAGACTGGAGTGCAGTGGCCACTCCTGGCCACTGCAGCCTCGACCTGCTGGGCTCCGGCGATCCTTCCGCCTCAGCCTTCCAAGCAGCTGGAACAACAGGTGCGCACTACCATGCCTGGCTAGTTTTTTTTTAAATTTATTTATTGTAGAGATGAGGTCTTGCCAAGTTGTCCAGGCGGGTCTAGAACCCGCGGGCTCAGGCAATCCACTCACCTCAACCTCCCAAAGGCGCGGGATTACAGGCTGAGCCACCGAGCCCAGCTTATCCTTATCTTATACTATGGATAACAGCAGCAGAATCACTGGGTACCTGTGAGTGGAAATCTGGTGATACTCTCAGGGATGAGACTGTAGTGAGGAAGGGTGATAGACTCTTAATTTATTTAGATAGAGGTAGTTCATAAAATAAAGAACCTCTTACAACAAACAGTATGGGAGTTTGGAAGACTTTGGCTTTATTAATAATATAATTAAATTCCACAAGGCATAATGTCTAGATTAACAGATACTAGTAGATGCTCTTAAATTCAAATTTAAATAAAAAATTCACTAATCCATTAATTTAATCAATACATAAAAGAATATACACTCTATATCTTTTCCTTATTTCATTTGGAGAGTACAGAAATCAAATTGAGGGAAAAATAGGTGATCAGAATAAATTAAAGAATATTGCTGGAGAGGTCGAAGTTTAAAATCTAGAAAACCATGTTTGGAGTAATGTGACTAGAAAGACTATTCAATATCA
Organism: Carlito syrichta; assembly: GCF_000164805.1. Taxonomy (NCBI): domain Eukaryota; kingdom Metazoa; phylum Chordata; class Mammalia; order Primates; family Tarsiidae; genus Carlito; species Carlito syrichta. The sequence goes on along the minus strand of NW_007247864.1, from coordinate 456,488 downwards.
GGTAACCTTACAGTCACACAGTGTTTTTTGTTAATACGCTTTTAATATTGGAAATGAAACTAATAGCAGAATATCTTAGGCAGCTAATAGCATCTTCCAGTCCAATTATTTTTAGTGTTGGACATTGTTGGCTTTAATATTGCCTATAGTTGATTTTGTCTATTCAGGTAAATAACAGTTAATAACAAGAGTGTGAATTTGGCCCCAATAGATAATTAGTATAATCTGTTATGTATGAAAGCTGGATTGGCAGGACTTTGATTTTAATAATGCCCGTGGTATCAAATCAACAATTTGTCGTTATGGCAGCAAACTGCACAGATGGACAAATACTTATTCCTCATTTTGTAATTTATTTGTTTTTCCAAAAAAACCCACTGAGATTATTTTTTCAATTTGAATATTCAGAATAACAATAAAAGTGACTGATTGAAATGTTGCATTTCAACATGGTATATTATTTTCTTATTTATTATTATAATAAACTCTTTACCTAATATACTATTCTTATATCTCTATCTTTAATCCCACAGAGGAGTGCTAAGACTATAACCCATAACATTAACATAAACAAGAAAAAATAGACCTATTTTGACATAGTTTAAAGCACATTAGTGTGTTTTAGGTACATTTTTATTGTACCTATTTTATGTTTGTCTTATATAATTGGTGACTCTGCTGGTGTAAATACACAGCTTTATAGGTACAGTGCATGACAAATTTATTTTTAGAAATATTTTTGAGAAGTTTTGATGTTAAGAGGCTCCATATTGTTGCCTTAAAAGATAGCAACCACACAACAAATGGTTATCTTTAGTACATGCTATCTTTAGTATATAACCAATCAAGGATATTGCCAGGTATATGAATGAAACTGAACCCTTGTTTTATAAAGCTTGTCCTGGGAGTCTCAATAAAAAGAGAAGCAAGAAGAAAAGATCAGACATCCAGAAAACATAACTGTCCATATAATAAGAGGTTATAGCTATTGCGACCCTAGAATGTGATACTATCAATCTATGTGTATGTGATCTTTCTATTAGCATGTGTTATAGAAAATATACGTAATACAATTATAGATAATGTAAATTAGGGACTGTCTTTTTTTATGTGTATATATACTATTAGGAAAAGACCATGAAGTCTGTGGAGGAAAACCAAAGGAGAACTTTATTTTCTAAAACCAGCAATCTGCAGATGGGAGACACAGCCTCTGATACAAAGGGAAAGTGTCCTTCTGAGAACAAAGCGTGGATCTGGCTTAAATAGGGAAATTCCCACCCCTGTCTTCAATCAGGCTGGCATAGGCAAATGAAGAATTCAAACTCCATTCAGTCCCTATTGAGTTCAAAACAGCTGAGTCTCCACTGGGTAGTTTCCAAGCCCAAAGCAGAGGTCTCTGCTGGATGCCCCCTTTCAAGCTGCTGGTGGGAGGAGTTTTCTGGCCATCTTCTCCGTTTCTGCTACAGGGACCATCCATCGCAGGTCAGATGTGAGGCGGTTACAGGAACCACCTTAGCTCATGTTAATCTGGAGCTGTCCTCTCTGGGGACCAAAGGGGTGTGACTTCCCCTCTTGTCACCCACCTTGTTCACTGGGTTAGTTCCAATTTACAATACTCTGTTGAGTGTTGTATGTGAAAATATCTTTGCAAATTTTGTATAATCGTTATAGTTTTATGATGATTCTTTACCTTTTGCTTCTTGCTGATATTTACATCAAATTTAATAATGTAGTGTCCTGGAACAAAAGAAGTCAAAAAAGATAAAATTTGTTATTTAGACTCCTGCCCTCTCTCTAGACATGAAGGCATGCAAGTTATTTCTTGTAGAAGAAATATTTTTAGAGGCAACTGTCAAAAGCTTGATCCTATTTATCCTATTTTATAAAAGTTCTTTTTGCTAGAAAGATATCTGCAAATAAGACAGTTTAGCTTCAGGTTAAACAAATTTTCTTTCAAAATTGTAAATAAAGCAGAGATAGAAGGAAGAGATAAAGGAAGGGAGAGAGAGGAAATGTGAGGCAAGGGGATTGAGAGAGAGAGAGAATCTCAACCCTTTCCTAATCTTCATCTTCATAGAGCGTTCTGTGACTAACCTGTGAGAAATGTTCCTCAAACTATTGTGGTCCTCGCCCTACATGTTTAGGGAGCTATAGTGGTATTGTCTGTAGAGCATGAATTATTTTTCTTGAAAATTATAGTCCACCTCTGTATACTGCCTAGGATAATGTTAGAGTAGAGGAATCACAAATCACCTTGATGGCTAACTGAAAATTTTCTGTTATGTTGGAGGACCCAGAAAAAAGACAAGATTGGTATGAAGCCCTCTATCCAGGGCTGGGGATGGAAGAACAGGAATCCTTTCTAAAACAATTGTCTGACTGCTGAAAACACTATCCAGCGTTTGACTGTTACTTCATATGCCACAATTATACCAAACTGAGTGGTGAAAACCTGAAATAAACTTCTTAATTAAAAGTTTCTAGTTTCAGGAACAATCTCTATCTCAGAATTTCATCAAAAGCAACTCTACCATTCTTAATAAAGGGAGGCCAAGAAAAATAGTTGGTATCATAAATTATTAGATATCTCTGCACTTTGGTCCAGATATATAAGCACAAGTCAAAGGAAGAATTAGGTCTTTTCTATTCATGAACTCCTTTTCATTTTGTTCTCTAGAAAAACATAGGGCTTGGGGGAATATATATAAAGCAATCATTTAAAATAAGTCTCATGCCTGTCTTTTACTTCTGAAATTCAAATATACATTGTGGCATTTGGGGAAGCCACCATATCTTCAAACCATGTGGTAACATAAGAGAAAGGGAGATCTACTTCTCTTTTCATGGTTCACCTTTCTTCTGCACAGATTCCGTTTTCCTCAAGTATTTGAATGGTGGGTTCTCTACACTTCCCATGGGTTTCTCTTCTAAATGGGGAAACTTGAAGGAAGTTAGATGCTATGCAGTTCCTAGCTCTGCAGTTGGTTTTGGGGCTACAAATAATACTCATCTCCTTATTCACACTTTAGTGTGATCAGAGACTTGCTTCAGTGGAGTTTGAGCTCTTTGAAATTCAGCCTTTTTGATGTCGGGATTGTTGCAAAAGACCGATGTATCCATACAGTCATATTTGGTTAAAGGAGTAACAAAAAGCACCCAGGGATATCACATGAGTTCTAAACTTGTTTTTCATTTTCCTCGTTTTGTGGAAGCAGCCCTAATTCCTCCTGCTGATCATAATCAATTATCTGTCAAGGTGGCTATTCTACTCATTTGCTTATTTCTGGGCAAAAGGACTCCAAAAGACTCAATGGCATGTGTGTTGTGAACCTGAAAATGAATACACTGCTTCTGATGGACAGGACTGCCAATTCTAAGAGCCTAAAATTGTGAAAACAACCAGTACAATGTCCTCCAGTGGTTCACTGGGAGAGATGGTAAGTGGAGTTACTCCTGCTTATATCCTTTGATTCCTGGATGCATATACTCTTTCTCTTGAGGATACTGAACTGTATAGAGACTCTGAGTGCATAAACTGTGTACAAGAAAATGAAGAGGCATTCTTACAAAGTTTTCCTTCTGAACTCGTGCCTTATATGTGGGTCATTCCAAAACTTGATTAAATTTAATTGATTCTCTATGTTATAGTAAGAGATTAAATAAGTAAATCCAATAGGTATGAGTATCTTCTCAAACCTCCTTCATTATGAAGTAAGATTTCTGCTTAGTTGCTCTGTTGCGTGGGATTCAATTTCTGTGAATCAGGCATTCCATAGATTCCTGGATAATGTTGTTGGCTGGGGACTGGGAAGGCAAATTCATACACAGGATAGATTTGCATTTCCATGAGAATGAATTGTTGGCTTTTCCAAGATGGAAGGGTCCAATGTAGTCAAGTTGCCACCAAATGTCCAGTTACATTGTTAAATGGTGCCATATTGGGGTCTCAGTATTGGTCTGTCGGATGTCAGGCTGACCATTCATATCCAGCGATGACTGGATTGGTCTTGGTAACTTGGAGTTTATGCTCCTGGGTCCATTCATAGTCTCTACTTTTGCTACTAAGAAAACTCCATCCATATGCCATTTAGCTATTTCTTTTAGGTAGTGTCCAAATCAAGGCAGAAGTGTAGTAGTAATTTTAAAGAACTCAAAAAAAATTACAAATTAAGGTATTTGTTTTTAGATGAGTTTTAGATATATCAGGCTTCAGAAAATTGTTTTGATTGTGAAATAACTCAGGAAATAATACACAGACATACTTCTAGAAGACTCTACTTGAAGATGTGGTTCATATAGTCAAAAGAACTCTGGAAAATTTTTAGCAAAAGACTGATGTAAACATTGCATATATTTAATTGTATACTGAAGATAAGCATATGAGTGAAGGAAATTATGAAGATGCTTTATGTTCTGACAACACAGAAAATGTGCATTTAAATTAAAGGAGGAGAAAGGAAAGAAAAAGAGGAAAATGTGTTAGGGTCAATGAATGTTTTAGAGGAAATAGATGTGAATTAAAATTATCACACAAAATTGAAAGACTCCATTGTAAAATGTTAGGCAAGAAAAAATATCTCTAACTTGCAAATGGAAAGTAAGTACTGAAATAAAAATAAAACCCTCACTGAACTCAGTGCAACGTGGGCAGTTTGTTCCATAAATCACCCATCATGAAATGCGCAAATGCATCGAAAGAATCTCAAAAATAAAAAAAAGAAAGAAAGAAAGAAGAAAAGAAAATACTGAAGTCAAATGCAGTCTTTCACAATAACACCAGCTAATGCTGATGGGTCCCTGGAACACTTAGCAGGGGAAAGCTGTACTATTATAAGGAGTCCACCCTACAAAACAAATATTCTGGGGTCCCCTTTCTAGATTTAAAAAAATTTTTATTTTAAAGATGTGGGGTACAATTCAGGGTTATGTATACAAATTCATTATGCGGGTCCCTTTGATGATGAGGTGTGCCCTCACTCCCCCGACCCCCAGCAGTTTCCCACTACTACTAATCCCTTTCTTATAGTATTATGATAATGCTTCCAGAGAAGTGAAAGACTTTTAAATAATGAAAAGTACAAAACACTGCTCAATGAAATCAAAGATGACACAAGCAAATGGAAAAATATTCCATGCTCACAGATTGGAGGAATTACCGCTGTAAAGATGTCCATCCTACCCAAGGAAATCTACAGATTTAATGCAATACCCATTAAATTATCAGCAGCATTCTTCTCAGAACTGGAAACGACAATACAGGAATTCATATGGAAACATAAACGACCACTAACAGACAAAATAATCCTTAGCAAAAAAAAAAAAAAAAAACCAAAGTGGGAGGCATCGCACTCCTAGACTTTAAACTTTACTATATAGCTATAATAATCAAAACAGCCTGGTATTGGTACAAGAACAGGCATATAGACCAATGGAACAGGTTAGAGATTCCAGAAGCAAAACCTCCATTTCTCAACCAGTTTAACTTTGACAAAGCCTCCACCATCAACCACTGGGAAAAGGAGAACCTATTCAGTAAATGGTGCTGGGAAAACTGGCTGACCACATGCGGAAGAGTAAAACGAGATCCCTACCTATCACCATACACAAAAATCTATTCTAAATGTATCACAGACCTAAACGTAAAACCTCAACACATAAGAAACTTAGAAAATGCAGGAGACACCCTTTTGGAAATTGGAACTGGCAACCAATTCCTAATCAAAACCCCAAGTGCCCATGCCATAAGAGATAAGATAGATAAGTGGGACCTCATCAAACTGGCAAGCTTCTGCAAAGCCAAAGAAACCATTGAGAAAGTGGGGAGACAGCCCATAGACTAGAAAAAATTGTTTGTCAACTGTATATCTGATAAAGGCCTAACATCTAGGATCTCCAAGCAACTCAAACATGCCATAAACAAAAAAACAAACAGCCCCATTACAAAGTGGACAAAAGATATGACTAGACACATCTCAAAAGAAGACATATGAGCAGCCAAGAGATACATGAAAAAATGCCCAACCTCACTAGATTTTCTCTGGATGCTCTTTATCAATACAGATGTTCTTTATTTCTATTTTTCTGAGAATTTTTATCATAAATTGGTACTGAATTTTTTCAAATGTTTTTGCTGTGTTGATTGAAATATCCATTTGAGTTTCTTTCTTTATCTTATTAATTTGTGTCGTATTGATTGATGTTTAAATAGTGAGTCAGTCTACATCCCTAGATGCCTTCCCCATTTTGTCATGGTGGGGTTAGATGAATTGTACATGCTGATATTCTGTTAAAGTTTTTTTGTGTCTATATTCATGAAAGATAATGGCCTTTATTTTCCTTACTTTATTTTATTTTTGTAATTGGTACTGGCTGTGTCTGGCTTGTTATCAGGGCGTTAGTAGCTTCATAAAATGAATTGAGAAGTGCATCCTTCTTTTTAGCTAGTTGAATGACACTGTGTAGACATTATTTTTTCTTTGAATGTGTGAGACAATTCAAATGTAAACTATAAGATTGGAAATTTCATTTTGGGTATTTTAAGATTACATTTTCAAGTTTCTTAATAGTTATGGGACTTCTAATTAACTATTTCAAATGGATAGGATGAAACTGCTTACATGTGGATTTAGGCCGTTTTGTCTTAGTTGTCAAATATATATGTGTAGAGATGGATGTGGTATACCTATGTTATGCTTTTGATGTGTGCAGGGGCAGTAGACCGATTTCAAGCCTAATATTAGTAATTTATTTCTTTCCTTTTTTATTTTTTGTCTGTTTTATTAGAGGGTTTTCCATTTTACTAATCCTTTCAAATATGAACAACTTTTTGTTTGATTAATATTATCTATTGTTTTCCTATTTTAAAATCCATTAGTCTTTGCTCTTACGTTTATTATTTTCTTCCTTATTGATTTGCTATTATTTTTCTCTTGTATTTTTAGTTTTGTGAGTTTGGAGCTTAGATTATTAATTTGAGATTTTTCTCTTCTTCTCTTTTTCTAATGTATGCACTTAATGTTATCAATTTCCTTCTCAGTATTCCTTTGTCTGTATCTGCAAAATTTATGTTGCATTTTCATTCAATTAAATGTATTTTCTAGATGTTCTTTTGTAATTCTTCTTTTACCTATGGATTTTTAAAAAATTTGTTGTTTAGCTTATAAGTATGTGGAGATTTTTCCATTATATTTCTTTTACTATTTCTATCTGATTCCATTATGTTTGGAGAATACAACACAACAGTTTAAATTTGATATGGTTAGTTTGATGGTACAGGTGTATATTGGTATACTCTCTGTGGGCGTTTGAAAATACTATGTATTCTACTGTAGTTGAGTGGAGTTTCCATAAATACTGATTACATCTTATTGGTTAATGATATTGCTTAGTTCTTCTATAGTCTTGCTTACTTTCTAATTATTCTATCATTTTTTGAGAATGGATGTTAAGTACCCAAATATAATACTTGATGTGTCTATTTCTCTTTTTTGTTCTATCAATTGTTTCACACATTTTGCACTTCTCTTGTTTGGAACATGCATATTTAGGATTTTTATGTCTTCCTGACGATTGACTTTTAAATATTGCCTATGGTTCCATTCTCTCTCTGGTCATAGTTTTTGCTCTGAATACACTTTATGCAATTATTAATGTAGTATTATTTTTTCTTTTTATTAATATTGGCATGTGTATTAGCTTCCTGTGGCTGCTGTAGCAAATTAACTTGGTGGCTTAAAATGACAGAAATATTTCTCTCACAGTTCTGGAAGCCACATGTCTGAAATCAAGGTGTTGGCAGAGCTTCACCTCTCTCTAGGATATGTTCTTTCAAGAATCTATTTCTTCCCTCTTCCAGCGTCTAATGGCAGCATCAATCCAATCTATGCCTCTATGGCCACATTACCCCCTTTTCCATTTGTTTAATCTTCCTCTCATTAGGACACTTATAATGTCATTTAGAGTCCACCTAGATAATCTTCTTTCATGAGCCTTCACTTAACCTTACATCAAAGGCTCTTTTCTCAAATCAGGTAACATTTATAGTTTCCAGAGATTAGTGCCTATTATCTTAAGGGACATATTTCAGCCTAGTGCATCAAGATCTATCTTTTCCATCTTTTATTTTCAAACTACATTGATATATTTGAAATGAGTTTCTTATAGACAGCATACATATAATTGGGATGTGTATTTTAATCTACTTTGATTATCTCTTTTTTTTGTAATTTTTTTGTTTAGACCACTCACACTTAATTTAATTATTAATATGTTAAGACTTATGTCTGTTATTTTATTTTGTTTTAATTTTTTGTCTGTTTCTTTTACCCCCTTCTTTTCTTCTTCTGACATTCTGTGGGTTACCTAAACATGTTTTTCAATTTGATCTAGTCTTATTTATAGTGTTTTTGTATATCTTGTTCACAGCTCTTATATTTGATTATTTATACATAATTTATCTCAGTTTACTGGCATTATTTTAGTTTGAGTAAAATGTATAAACGTCAATTCTCTCTGTAAAGAGAGTTCTACTTATAATTGTCTTAAATATTTCTTATATATACATTTAGCGATACATCAGATAGTGTTATAATTTTTGCTTCATATCAAACATAATTTAGAAAACTTTTCAGAAGAAAAAGTTATTGTATTTATTCTTGATTTTGTTAGTTCTTTTTGTGTTCTAAAGCTATTTTTGGTATGATTTTCTTTATTTAGAGAACTTTCATAAACCATTCTTTTAGAATAGTTCTGCTGGAAACAAATTCTCATAGCTTTCCTTTGAGCATGTCTTGATTTTCCCCTCTTAGCAGAAGAATAATTTTGCTGGATATAAGATTCTGGAGTGACAACTCTTATCTTTCAGAATTGAAAAATTGTGTGACATGTCCTTCTGGCTTCCATGGTGTCTGATGAAAAATCCACTGTCATTTAAATTATTTTTCTCCTACAGGTAAGGTGTCTTTTTCCTCTGGGTGTTTTCAATATTTATCGTCAAGCTTTAGTTTTCAGAAGTTTAATTATGATATATTTTGGTGTAGATTGCTTTGCATTCATCATTTTTGAGATCTTCTTAGTTCTTGCATCAGTATATGTATGCATTTTGCCAAAATTTGAAGTTTCCAGTCATCATTTTAAAAAAATTCTTGTTTTTCAATTTTAAAGATGTGAGGTACAATTCAGGATTAGGTACATAAGTGGTCATCATACAGGTAAAGTTTGGAACTCTCTTTGGTCCCCACTTTGCCTGGTTTGTGATTGGGCACCCTTATTGATATTTTGTGACTCCCACCCCACTTCACTGGTAGTGTCCCACTACTGCCAATCCCTTTGAATCCTTTTTTCAGCTTTGTGTTCTTTTTCATCTCTTTCTAGGATTCCTGTGACACAAATATTAAATCTTTGTTATAGTCTCAAAGGTTCCTAAAGCTCTGCAAATCCCATCATAAGTCAAAGCATACCTATACTCCTAATCTAGTGCTTATTTTACACCTACAGCAAATCTCAAATCAGACGATCCACATTGCAATTTCCCAATAGCCACAAGAAGCTAGTAGTTAACATAGTGACCTGTGAAATAAGTTTGGAATCTTGGTGAAATAACGACTTTTTAAGAAAAATGAAATCTAGTTTAGTTCAGTCTCTAGTGAAGTGCAAGTTTGAGTGTTGCTCTGTCGTGCATTTTAGGGCTGATGATGGGACTCTCAAGTAATAGAGACTATGTGGTGGTACTTAACTGTGAGGAGTCAACAGCCATGGGGACTAGGCCAGCAGAGAGTTAATCTCTAAAATATTTAATTAAACATAGGATCTGTAGGGGCAAGAGTGGAGGAGCAGAAGGCTGAGGGCAGGTATCTAATAAAAAGTAAAAATCCCCTGACAAGACTGGTTACTTAAATGTGTTACTTCTGTAGTCACACACGACCCCATACTCAAAAAGGCCTCATATATCGTATACTGCTCTGTTGCTGCCATCTTAAAATCGTTACAAATTTTATTTGAACTTGTATTGTATAAGTTAAGTTTGATGGGACAATCAAGCTTGTGCCTGAGCAAAAGAGATATATGCAGGATGCATATCCACCCTCAGTCCTTGCCACCCCACTCACATAGAATATTTATGATGCCTGTGAGCATAGTGTTCCAGTGCATCTGCCCTTGGGAGACTCAAAGTGACTATAAAAGCTGCATATTAGGGAGGCTACCAACTTAATAGAGTGCTCATAGAATGTGCATTTTTCAAGAGGCAAAAACAAAGAGTTGAGTTAGATTTGTGCAGTGTATCCTCTTTTCTGGTAAAAATTAAACACACATCCTTGTAAGAGCTACAAAATATGAAATGTGTAATTTCAGTGATTCTCATATCAACGAAATGTTCTCATTTATGAAATTAAAACTGGAATTGTGCAATGCAAAGATATATTGCAACCTTCATGCAGAAAATTTGTAGTTATATTATTTTTATTTTGAATAATTAATTATTATTGCTTGATAAAATTAACATAACATATAAAATTATATTTGTAATTTGAATAGACAAACACATTCATTAAAAAAACCATCCAATTTATGCCACCATAAATTTTTCTATGGAGTATTTGCAAGAAAAGTGAATTTATATTGTGCCACAATGGTTAATTTTTTTATGATTTGAGTAAGGTGATAAAATTTATACATACATTGCTTAGAACAAATATGAAGATTTTTTTTCTCTGCAAAGTTAGCATACAGATGAAAAGAAGAAACCCAAATCCATGTAGAGCATTGTAATAGCAGTTTTTTTGCTTCAAATTTTCACTGCTCCATGTAGATACTACTTCCATTGATGTGTGAGTTGAATCACTTTACCTTTTTTTTTTTTTCAACTCTGAATAAATCTTTTAGCTTGACGCCTTAACTGAAATCTTCAACATCACTAGCTACCTCTTCACAAATTGAAATAAAAATCTGGGGAAAAACTCAATCTAGTAATATGTAAAATAAATCCTGTACCATTTTTGCTAAATGGGCCACACTGCTTAGTTTCAGGAGAAAATTGAGGAACTTACCACCTCGAATTTCAAAAAGGGAACATTCAAACTATTTGTGAACTATAGAACACAGGATCTATGTTGACATTGATAAGAGAGATGCAAATCATATTTTCTGGTTACAGTGGAGGCATATGAAACCAGGTAATAAATGAAGTCCTGGCCAAAATCTGGTTTACAATGGGTCCGCTGTCAGACTACCCAAGTGCTTGTCAATTTCTTTAATTCTCAAGTGTAAAATTTGTGCTTACATGTTTGACATTTCGAATACACCTGTAAAGGGCCCCTAATATTTCAATGAAGAAGGCAGGTGAAATTCTTTTAAACCCCCCTGTAGTCAACACTGTTTGTAGACCAAAAAACAAAGTCCCATCTCAGTGTCTGTTTGTGGTAACGGAAGAGAACTGTGGTGATGGTAGGTTTAAGTGCTACCATTAAAGATCCAGGATGCCTGCATAGGTGTATGATCTTGCCATAAATTTGTTTGATTCACAAATGTGTTCCCAGAAGAAGAACCTTGGATAAACTACAGAAAATGATTACTGCAAGTTCAGCCAAATAGTATTCTTGATGGCAGCACCCATTTCATAAAATGTACCATTGCTGAAGCAGATCAGGAAGGCCTCTGGTACGTGATAGATGATCATTTACTGAGTGAATATATTGTCTTTTATTCCAATCAAAAGAGACAAACAGAAAGTTAACATTCATGTGCAATACACAATGATATTTACAACCCTAGAGTGCTCCTGCCCTCTGTCATAACAAAATCCGAAGAGTCCAGGTCATCTGGACATCATACAATACTTCACATTGATCCATTATGCTGATGACATCATGTTGATCAAGCAGGATGAGCAAGAGGAAACGACCCCACTGTAGACTTGGTAAGACACATACAGTGCATAGGATGGCAAAGAAACTTTATGAAGATTCAGGGTGTGACATCCAGTAAAGATGTTTTAAATCGAGTGGTCAGGAGTATGCCAGGACATCTCCTGAAATGTAAAAGTCAAATTTCTGGGTCTTGCATCTACTACATAAAAGAAATAACAATGTCTGATGGGTTATGTAAGACCTGAAGGTAATAAAAGAAAACAAGAGGAATTTTTTACAAAACCATTTTTTCTATCATCCTATTTTCATGTGATGTCCATCAAAACATATCATTGGTAATTTTATTAAAAAATTAAAAATACAGTATGTGCAATATTCACATGCATGTGTACCAGTTATATTGTGTAAAATAAAGAAATGGGGAATGGGAGAAAACTGTACTACAGAAGTAAGGATGTGGTGGTGATGGAATCAAATTGTTTATTATTTGAGGATGTATCTTGCTTGCAGGACTAGAATTATAAAGTATCAGGTCAGTTTGTTTTTGGAATTCAATATTGTCAGCGACTATAACATATCAATTTTTCTTCACATTTGATTTCTAACTATGGTAATGGGTCTGTTTCATTGATTTGCTGCCCATCAAATCTGAATCTGGTCTGTCTCATTGGCAAACTGTCCTTCATGATAGGCTTTCATTAGTCCTCCAAGTGGTGCACACTTCTTGGTCATAAACTGCACCACAGAATTATTTTGCTCTGACACCTGTAAATTAATATGATCGTTTTCTTTGTCTGAAACCTTCCTTGTTTTTTTGTTCACCATGGTAAGCATACTAGTCTTTTCAGCTGGGAGTTCCAAAGAAGGATCAGTGTTTCACTGAGTTAGGAAACTAGGAGAACCAAGAAACACAAAAAATAGAGACAACAGGAATATTCATTTTGCCCTTATAAACACTAGTGAACTTTTGTCTGTGTTCCCTGAGGATATTATTTTTGTCATCAAATCTGACAATTTTACTAAGATATGGCTCAGAGTTAATAATTCCTGGTCAATTTTAATTTGTTAGTCATCTGAGATGATTTTTTCTTTATCTTTAATTTTTTTCCTTACTTCACACAACCTTCCTTGCATCTTGTGTTTTTTGGTGGTGGTGGTTTGTTTGTTTTGGTCCATTACTGTTCTTGGTCTTTGCAATTTTTATTATATTTATTTTCTTGAGTGTTTGTTTATCTTCACATACTTGTTTAAGAATATATCATTTCCCCGCGCCTTTGGGAGGCTGAGGTGAGTGGATGGCCTGAGCCCGCGGGTTCGAGACCCACCTGGGCAGCGAGACCTCATCTCTACAATAAATCAAAAAATCAGCCGGTTGTGGTGGCGCATGCCTGTAATTCTGGCTACTTGGAAGGCTGAGGCGGAAGGATCGCCGGAGCCCAGCAGGTCGAGGCTGCGGTGGCCGGGAGCGGCCACTGCACTCCAGTCTGGGCGACAGAGTGAGACTCCAACTCAAAAAAAAAAAAAAAAAGAATATATCATTCCGTTTGGACTGTTGGGTTACAACTTTCTTTTTCTCTTGTTTTATTCTTATTTCTTGTGGAGGATAGAGTGCTTTGGTTTTGATGAGTTAGAATACTGTGATTTATATCCTGTTTTTTTCCTGCAATAGTGTTGTATTAAATTCATTTTCTAAAAAGTGTCTTCTATTTCTACACATATGTTAGAGAGGATGTCCTTTTGGACACTCTAGTGACATTCGGTCTCCTTAATAGATGAAGTGGTGGTAGTGGTGTAAGAGGAGGAGGAGGAGTTTGGAAGGTTCTTGTTTCTCTTTGACTTTTACAGATTCCCTCATTTTCCTGTTTCTTCCTTCTTTTCTTCTACTGCCACGTCCTCAAGGATCCCCTCCTCTACCTACTTCTGCCTTCAAAGCTGGGCTTCACTGAGGCTGTCAGTCATCTCAATACCCGCCCTTTTCAAGCCCCTTTTCTGTAACTGGCGTTGGGAACTACAAGTCCCAGACCTGCCTTGGACAGTCTCACGCCTTGTGTTGAACTTCTGAGGGCTGGCTGTTACTGTGATTCCACTACATCATCACCTTTTCTCTCCTCTTTCTCAGGACACTGCTTATCCCTCCCACCCTCTACCCCCAGCTCTGGCAGTGGCAGGGAGTGCTGTGATGGAATTGAATCTATTTCACTACTTTTAAATTTTGTGGTGTTCTCTGCTTTCTAGTAATTCTGAGGATGTGCTTCATGCATAACTTTATGTTTACTCCTTGTTGAATTTATGGTCTTTGGGGAAGAAAAGTGAAGAAATTTGGATTCCAGGTGTTACAATTATCTTCCAGGTCTGACGTTCCATTGTCATGGTAACTTGCTGGTAGCATTTTGTTGAACAAGTTGCTTTTTGCTGTATATTTTTCCTTTACTATTTTGTCCTGACGGTTCTCTTATTTATTGATTTGAAATATTTACATGTTAAAGGCACTGACTCTGTTTTCTTAGTTACTATAATTGTGTTTCAGTCATCTCTGTTTTATCCTATTTAAAGTTTCTATATTGTGTTTCACTTACGTATTATTAAAAAGTACTTCAATTTGTAGTTACCTCTCACAAATTATTTTTTGTATGAAGTAAAAATGTAAAAATTAGGTGCCACTTGGCATCTATTACAGGGTCAAAAGGCTTTAATTTTCCTCATCGTATTTCTTGGGGGTATATTTCTTTAGGTTTTAGAGTCTAGTATAATTAAAAATAGTCTTTCTGGATTTTATTTTTGAATTGAGAATTCATTATCATTTAAAAATATTGCTACTGTTTTTATTTTTGTTTACTTCTTATTGGATGTTATATGAGGTAAATTTATTATTGTATACTGGGAAAATGACTTATACATTGTTATTCAATTCACTGAGAATTTCTTTATGATCTAGTTTTGAAACATTTTCCCCCAAAACTGCATGACCATTGAACAAATGTGTATTCTTGGAAGTTAAGATACTTTTATTAAATAATGTCTAATGATTTTATATCATGTGTTCACTGAATATTATTAACTTATACATAAACTCTATATGTCAAAATTATATTAAACTTCAGATAAGTGAACAAACATTTATTTACCTCTCCACCTTCTCTTATCCATTTATTAAGTATCTGCCAGGACTCAAGAGTTGTGTGTGAGGGCTGAGGGTACAATTGTGGTTAAATCAGACACCTTCATGGAGCTCATACTCTTCACAGACTAATGGATGAGACAGTCTTCTATTATCCCACAAAGAAGTTATATTTATCAACTGTGAGGCTTCCCTAAGAGAATGAAACAGACAAATCTGTTACAGTTTTCTTAAGGACAAGATATTTCAACTGATATCCGAAATCTGAGAGAGAAGAAGGTGGGGGAGATTGTTGAACATTCTAGGTTCAGGTAACAATAGAAAAATGCTATGGGATATAGGAACTAAAAAATAGTTTGATATGAACAGAATGAAAAAAACTCAAGTACAATATTATGAAACAAGACTGGAGAGATACTTACAAGTTACGTCACACAGAGTCTCTTGCTGTTCATGTTAAGGATTTTGGACTTTATCATAAGAGAATAAAAAGCTCCTTAAAGATCTTAAATAAGAAAATAACTAATAGTTTAACTTCAAAAAAAATTTGGGGGGTCAAAAAAAAAAAGCTTTGTCAACTCCCAGCCACTCCTGTATTTGAATGAAAAATGCAAACATTGTCCAAGTTAAACTGTTAATATCACGTACAAATATCAAATATGAAAATAAATAAGTAAAATCGCGGTAAACCAATTGGCAATATGGCAATTCAAAGGCATATATAGCAGAGGACAAGAAGATACATAGGTTATACTAATATAGTGACTGGAAAGTTAAGAACAGTGAACAAAGAAAGAGTTTAGGAGGCAAATATGTTTCATGGAGTGGATATTGGATCACAGCCAGAAGGTGCCAACATTAGCACACCATAGTCCGCAGTTATGGGGAAGCAAAAAATTTACAAACTTATATTTCTTTTCTGATAAACAATTGTTTTGTGAATGAATCAGGATATTAAACATATATTCAATGATGCCAGTATTGCATTAGCTCATGGGTTGTGTTCTTAAATAGTTCTTCCACTGGCAGTTTTTTACCTAGAGGTGGAAAAATTTTGAAACTGACTTAGCAGGATAAATATTGGCTAAATTGTCTTTCTATATTCTCACAAGTGAAACAAAAAAGTTCTACATTTATTTGGTAGTTTAACATAATCTGTGCATACAGTTGGCCTAACGAAGGTTGATTTACATAGGTTGTCTGTGTGCATAGAATTGAATGGCTTTATTTAGGTATAATTCACATATCATCCAATTCAGCCACTTATAGTATATAATTGAATGGATTTTAGTATATTCACAGAGCTGTGCATTCATAACCACAATCAGTATTAGCATATTTTCATTGTCTTCAAAACAAATTCTGCCATTTAGCCATCACCCACAGTTGCCTCACCCCAGCCCTAAGCAACCACTGATTCTTTCTGTCTCTGAAGACTTTGTCTCTGAAGACTCCTGTGTTGGATGAATGAAGTTTTACAGTATATGACCTTTTGCATATGATTTATGTGACTCATCATATTTTTTCAGTGTTTATCCATGCTGTAACATGTATCAGTATTTCATGCATTTTGTGGCTGAATAATAATAGTCCATGGTAAGATATACCAGATATACCATGTTTATGGACATTTGTTCTGTTTCTACTTTTGACTATTATAAATAATGCTCCATGAACTTTTGTGTACTTTTTTTGTGGGGACACGTTTTTCATTGGGTATATACCTTGGAGTGGAATTTCTGGATCGTATAATAATTCTGTGTTTGAGACACTGCCAGAATATTTTCTAAAGCAGTTGCACTATTTTACATTTCAGCAGTGTATGAAGTTTCTCTATAACCTTTCCAACACATATTATTATCAGCCTTTTTGAGTATGGTCATCCTAGTAGGTACAAAGTGGTTTTGATGTGCATTTCCCTGATAGCTAATCTGTATGTGGAATTTTAAATAGGTGCTTAACTGTATTCTTATTATATATGATTTATTTTTAATGCTATATTTATTTGTTTCTTTTTACTTGACTCTACCATTTCCCAATCTTTGCCCCAACACCTATGCCTGCTCAATCTGCCTAGTATCAAGTATTTCAATTTTACTCACCAGGGAGTATCTTCTTATATTTATTAGTTGTATATATATATATATCCTATTGGGGGGAGGGAGATGGGATTAACAGTAGCAAATATCTGTCTGGGACCGGGGAAACAACTCTTATCAACAGGGTGCCTGAATGAAATGTAATTGTATACCTAACCCTTAACTGTACCACACAACATCATAATAAAAAAAATTGATATATATATCATATAAAAGTATATATGCATACATATTTGTTTATGTTTGAATATAAATATATGTGCTTTGTCATATAAACACATTTTTCTGCATATAACTTTCTTCATTAAGTGATTCCTAATATAAATCTGTCCAAGTCAACAGTTACAAAATAAACTTACTACATTTAGTCTCTTTATGATATTCCACAGTTTGAATTTAGCATAATTTTCTCAAACATTTCTTCATCCATTGATGTTAGAAAGATTTTATTCTCTGTCTTTGAAAGATGCTACAATAATCATCCTTGTACATATATTTTATGTACTGAAACTTTTATGTTTATGGGTTGGATTCCAGGATAGCATAGCTAAATCAAGGGGCTATGTGTTTTTAATTAGACTAGATATTGCCTGTTCTTTGTCCAAAATGACAAGGGCATGGCATATTTCCACTAGTAACATAAAAGCATCTTTTCCTCATATCCCAATAGTAGTAGATGTGCTGGTTCTTTTTAGTTTCTGTCAATTTTATGGGTATATTTTGAGATTTCTTGTAATTTTAATTAGATTCCCAGGCAACTCGTGAATTTCAGCCACTTATGAAAATGTGCACTTCAGTGACAAACCTATCTAAATCTTCTAACTCTTTTTCCATTGGTTTGTTTGCCAATTTTTCTCATAAATGTGAATTAGTTAGCTTATACATCGTTAACATATGTTGTTAAAATATTTTTCCACTATTGCTGTAGAACTATTGATTGACTTACAATATTCTTTATCAAAAAATATTTTATATAGTCAAACATCTGTCTTTTATGACTAAATTACATATATAGGGTCCTATTTTTTTTTTGAGTTCGAGTCTCACTCTGTCGCTCAGACTGGAGTGCAGTGGCTGGTCCCGGTCACCACAGCCTTGACCTGTTGGGCTCTGGCGATCCTTCCGCCTCAGTCTTCCAAGTAGCTGGAACTACAGGCACGCACCACCACACCTGGCTAATTTTTGATTTATTGTAGAGATGAGGTCTCACCAAATTGCCCAGGCAGATCTAAAACCCGTGGGCTCAGGCAATCCACTCACCTCAGCCTCCCAAGGCACAGGATTACAGGCTGAGCCACCAAGCACGGCTGGGTCCTATATTTTTAAAGACTTCAAGTTTTTTTTAAGATTTAAGTTTTTAATGCATATTGAATTCTTTTTTAATGTGGTGAAAGATAGAAGTAAATTTTTATTTTTCTTCCAAATGGAATATCAGTTTTTCCAACATTTTACTTTTAATAATACCTGTTAATCGCATAGAAATATGCCTGGAAAAAGAACAGGCAATATCTAGTCTAATTAAAAACACATACACTCTTTGAGTTAGCTATGCTAACCTGGACTCCAACCCATAGTTAGATAATGTATTTAAGTCCTCTATCTATCCAGATCTATATAAATATATGTGTATGTGAGTATATACGTATATAAGTATATATGTCTATAC
The DNA here is from genome assembly GCF_000164805.1 of Carlito syrichta. Classification (NCBI taxonomy): domain Eukaryota; kingdom Metazoa; phylum Chordata; class Mammalia; order Primates; family Tarsiidae; genus Carlito; species Carlito syrichta. Next base: position 437,738 of record NW_007247864.1, on the reverse strand, counting down.
AGGTACATATATGTATCTTCTGTTCTCATGATCTGCCTATTATTTCTATAGTAATACCATACTAATTTGATTTTATAATATTTGCTTTAAGGTATTTGATTATATAGTGTGAGCTAAAACTGGACAAAGATAGTCTTTCCTTTGTTTCTTATTTTAAAATTTTCTGGTCACTTTTAGTTATTTGTTCTTTCATACAAATTTTCAAATTATTCTATTCAATTAAGAAAAATACTGTTTGAATTCTAATTGAATTTTGGTTACATTTCTTTTTAAAAATATTATTTATTTATCTAGGAAGATACCACACTATTTCACTTTTTTGGTTTTAGTTTTGTTTTGGTTATTGTGAATGGGATTGTGCTTTTTATTTGAATTTCTGTTTCTTTATTGTTAGTGTATAGAAATGTGGCTGTCTTTTGCACATTTATTTTATACCCTGAGGCTTTACCAAAGTTCTTTATCAGTGCAAGGAGGTTTTAGAAAGATTCTCTTGGGTTTTCGTGGTATAGAATCATTTCGTCTGCAAAGAGGGATAACTTAATTTCCTCTTTTTCTATTTGGATACCCCAGATCTCCTTCTCTTGTCTGATTGTTCTAGTTAGGACTTCCAAAACCATGTTAAAAATGAGGGGTAAGAGTGGGCATCCTTTTCTTGTTCCGATTTCAGGGGAAATGATTCCAATTTCAGTCTGTTTAGCAGTATGTTGGCTGTGGATTTCTTGTAGATGCACTATTTTGATGCATATTCCATCTATCCCTAGAATTTTGAAAGTTTTTATCAAGAAGTAGTGCTGGATTTCATCAAAAGCTTTTTTCTGAATCTAATGATATAATCATTTCTTTTTACATCTGTTGATGTATTTAATTACATTTGTGGTCTTGCAAATGTTGAACCAGCTCTGCCTCCCAGGGATGAAGACTACTTGGTCGTGGTGAATGATTTTTGAGATGTATCATTGGATCCAGCTTGCTGGGATCTAGATGTGAACTTTAACATCTATGTTCATCAAAAATATTGGCCTGTAGTTCTCTTTCTTTGGTGGATCTTTACCTGATTTGAGTATCAATGTGATGTTAGCTTCATAAAATGATTTGGGGAGAGTTCCATCTTTCTCAATTGCCTGGAATACTTTCAATAGGATTCTTATCAGTTCCTACTTGCATGTTTTGTAGAATTCTGCAGGAAAGTCATCTGGTCCAGGATTTTTTTAAGGTAGTTTTCTTATGACATAGTCAATTTCCGGGATTGTTATTGATCTATGTAGGGTCTTGATTTCTTCTTGTTCCAACCTGGGGAGGTTGTGTGATGGCAGAATATCCTCCATTTCCTTTAGGTTTTCAAGTTTGTTTTCATACAAGTATATATAGCAATCTCTGAAAATCTGTTGTATTTCTACAAGGTCAGTTGTGACTCGATCTTTTGCCACTCTGTGTTTTTTTGGGGGGGTGGGCAGATTTTTCTCTCTTTTCTTGGTGAGCCTAACCAGAAATCCATCAATCTTGTTTAACCTTTCAAAGAACCAGCTTTTTGTTTTGTGATTATTTGCATTATATTTTTGTCTTCTATGTCCTGATTTTGGGCTTTTATTTGGTTATCTGGATTCTTTTACTAAAGTTAAGGTTTTGGTGGTCTTGCTTTTCCAACTTCCTTTAGTGATTTGTTAGACTGTTAACTTGTAATCTTTCCATTATCTTCATGTGTGTTCATAGAGATATGAATTCCCTTCTTAGGACTGCTTTTATGGCATCCCAGAGGTTTTAGTAAGATGTCTCTTCATTTTCATTTGTTTTCAGTTCTCTCTTAATCTCTGTTTTGATTTCCATGTTCACCCAGGAGTTATTTAGCATCATGATGTTTAGTGTCCATGTCTTTTTGGGTTTGGGCGGAACTTTGTTGGTGTTGATATTTTTTATGCCACTGTGTTCTGAGAAGGTACATCGCAGAATTTCAATCTTATGAAATTTGTTTATACTTGATTTATGGTTGAGAATGTGTTTTGTATTAGAGTATGTTCTATGTGGTGATGAGTAGAATGCATGCTCTGTGGCTGTTAAGTGGAATGTTCTATAGGTATTAATTAAATCCATTTGGTCAAGTATCATGTTGAGGTTCCAGATCTCCTTGTTGACTTTTTGTCTTGATGATTTGACTAGGTTGTGAGTGGGGTATTCAAGTCCCTGGTTATGATAGTGTTAGAGTCAATATCTTTTTTTAGTTTACCTAGAAGCTGCTTTATGAAAGTTGGTGCTCCTATGTTGGGTTCATATATGTTTAGCATGGATATTTCTTGTTGATGGATTGGATGTTTTATCATTATGTAGTGACTTTCTGTGTTTTTTAAAATTTTTGATAGCTTTTAAAATTTTTGATAGCTTTTGTCTGATATTAAGATTGTGAATTCTGCTTTCTTTTGTGCTCCATTTGCTTGAGATTTTGTTTCTCATCTTCTTATCTAAGTCTGTGAGAGTCCTTTCTGGTGAGATGAGTCTCTTGGAAACAATATATTGTAGCTTCTTGATATTTTATCCATTTTGCCCTCTATGTCTTTTCAGTAGTGCATTTAGTTCATTCACATTCGGGCTAATTATTGAGATATGAATATTTCTCCCACTCATGGGGTTCTTATAGAGTTTGTAGTTGCTGCCATTGGTTTATTTTTTTGTTGTCTTTCTTCTGATTTTTGGATTGATTCATGTGTGTTTTTGGTCTTCCTGCATTCTTGTGAAGGGTATTGTCACTCTTTTTTCCCTTTCTTCTGTGTTTACTACTTTCTTAAGTGTTTCTTGTAGAGCTGGTCTGGGCATGGTGTAAACTCTTAAGGATTGTATGTCTGAGAAGAATTTTAATTGTCCATCACTGATGCAGCTTAACTTAGGCTGGGTAGTTAATTCATGGTTGAAATTGTTTATCTTTGAGAACTCTGAAAATTGGGCTCTAACTTCTCCTAACTTGAAGTGTTTCTGTAGATGTGTCTGCTGCTATTCTAATTGATTTTCTCTGGTTGGTAGTCTGACCTTTCTCTCTTGCTGTCTTTTGGATTTTTTCTTTTATACCTACTTTGTGTAGGCAAATTACTATGTCTAGGAGTTGGTCTTCTCATTTGTAGTCTTTCAGGAGTTCTCAGAATCTCTTGTATTTGAATGGTTGCATCACTGATGAGACAAGAGAAGCTTTTTTGGATAATTTTATGGAATGTTTGTTCCTGGGTGGTCTCTGTCTCTCTATCTGCCTCAGGAATTCCAATTAATCTTAAGTTTGACCTCTAGAAATAATCACTCATCTCTTGGAGGTTTTGTTCTGTCTTTCTAAGTTTCTTTCTATGTTATTAACAGTATGGGTTAGTTCCATAGTTTGGTCCTCCAGCTCTGAGATTCTTCCTTCTGCCTGGTTAATTCTGTTTTCCATACTTATCAGTTTGTTATTTAATTCATTCACTATATTCTTATTGCTCTTATCTCAGTTGTCAACACTTTCATTGTTTCCTTTTATCTCTCCTCATTTCTATTTATTTTCTCTATTAATATCTTCATATCTGGGTTTGTGATTTGAGATCAGTCATTCTGTGGGCTCTTCATTGCTTGAGTTCTAGAGTCTGTATTCTCAGTGGTTGACCCTCCAGGGTTCTGTGTGAGACCCATTTTTCCTTTGGTTTTTCTTCATTTGTGTAGAATTCCCCCCCTCCCTTATTTTTAACCTCTTCTTTAATTCTGTTGTTCAGTGATAGGGGTAGCTTTTAATTCTGTTTGCTCAATCTCCTATTCTTTCTTATGTATATACTCTGGTTTTGTTCAATTCTGAATCTGGACTGAGGGTGGGGGACTGTACTTTTTGCAGTTCTGAGATAACTGAGGTGGGTGCTGTGAATCAGAAACTATCTGTATATCCTAGTTTTCACTGACAGGTGTGTGGACCCCTGGAACCCACTTCCCACTGGCTTACTATCTGTCCATGCAGTTGGAGTACATATTTGCCTCTTGAAAGCAACATGTGGTAAGAAAAAGGAAAAGAGTAGAAAAGGAAGGAAGAAGATAAGAGGAAGGTTTAGAGAGAGAAGAAGAAGAAAGGAAATAGACTGGTGTACTAACTAACAAATAAACAGAGAAACAAAGACAAAAAGATTTTAAAACCCTGCAGACAATCATACAAACACACAAACCAGTAATCCCCCCTACTGATGTATTCTCCCTCAAAATGGTCCATCCACAAACAGAAAATCTAAAATAACTGCATTTAATAACAGAGACAAAGCAAGTATGAAAACATAATCAAAAAAAAGAGAGAGAAGAGGAAAAAAAAAAGTTAAACTAAAACACAAAACAAAAGCAAAAACCCCAAAACAAACAACAACACAAACAAAAAAAAAACCCCAAAAAACAAAACTCTCTCTGTGGCCATTCCTGTGACCTCAACTTTATTTCATCTCTGGTCTTCAGCCTATCTTCTCTTCTCTCAGTGGTGACTGATAGGGTTGATCTCAGTGTGGGTTAGATGCCCCATGGACTACTGTGGGAGGAGGGTGGAGTAGATGTGGACTAACTCAGCTTGCTGCCACTGCTGTCAAGTCTTCCACTCAGATCTGATGTGTCTGTGCCGGTTCCAGTGTGGGGGAGGGGTGTCTGTCTCCTTGAGTTTGATGAGGCGATAACCTCTAGGTCCCAGGTTGGAGGCTGAGCAGAGCAGGACAGGACAATGCAAGTCTCTGCTTACTCCCGGGACAGAGAAAATGACACCAGTCATTGTTTCCTTACTGGTGGCAGGGCTCCTTTCCAGTTTTTCATGATCTGCTTTCTCCATGGATCCTAGGGCTTATGAGGCTCTGCTCATAATTATGAAGGTTTCAGGTGAGAGTGAGGGCTGGGTGCCAGGTGGTGAGCAACAGCTGTTTTCTATTGCATCTTCTCAGGAGAGTTCCAAGAACAGCAGACAATCCTGAGTGACAGGGGCTCCAATCTCAGGGTGATGGGGGGTTGCAGTCAACTCCAGAGGAGAGTCCTGGGTGCATGAACTTGAGTCTCTTCTCAGACAGACTTTCACTCACCCACAAGCACACACCTATTCATGCAGAGAGTCTTTATGGACACTCACTTTTGCAGGGACTCTCCCAGTCTGAAATGTTCTGTCACCATCTTGCCAGAAATCTGAAAAATGTTGTCTTTCTATCAGAAGTACATAGTACTTCTATTTTTTCCAGATATTTTGTCATTCAATGTTTTTGTACCTTTTCAAATAATTCTTTGAATTTCTTGATAAATTGATTTTGAATTATTTTATATTTTGACTTTTTTTTTTTTTTTGAGTTGGAGTCTCACTCTGTCACCCAGACTGGAGTGCAGTGGCCACTCCCGGCCACCGCAGCCTCGATCTGCTGGGCTCCGGCGATCCTTCCACCTCAGCCTTCCAAGTAGCTGGAACTACAGGTGTGCGCTACCACACCCGGCTAATTTTTTGATTTATTGTAGAGATGAGGTCTCACCAAGTTGCTCAGGTGGGTCTCGAACCCACAGGCTCAGGCAATTCACTCACCTCAGCCTCCCAAGGCAGGGATTACAGACTGAGTCACCGAGCCAGCTTGACTATTTTTTATTAAAATATTTTTGCACATTTCTAAGTTTACATTGAGAGATTACATTATTTATATTATAGAGAAAGACATAGATAGATAGCAGATAGACATATAGATAGATCCCAGAAACCCACTCTGCACTCTAAGATGAGATACAATATAGGCATCATGGTGACTGACACCAGCTAAGGATATGATGGGTAAAAATTACTTTCACTAATATTTTTTCTTCTTCTTTATCCTCATACTGTTAGACAAAGCTGATTTTTTAACCAATTATGTAGACCTCTGATATGTCACAATGTTTGCATGGTTATCTGCAATATCATTACCAAGCATCAAATGCAAAAGCCAGCATGATAAAAATCTAAGTCAGCAAAGAAAACAATAGACATAAGTAGAAGTCTATTTAAATCCACAAATACTAACTTGAGATTAAATGTTGGTGAAGAGAAATTGAAATCATTTAAGTTCTCATGTGAAAAAGAGTTTTTTATTCATTCATTCATTCATTTAATCATTTATTTACCAAATAATTGTTGAACAGTTATGTACAAGTTGAAAGTTCTTGTTTTCTTGCAGCACTCAGACTAGCCCAGGGGTTTGAGGGAAATCATGTAATAAGTTAGATAAAGCTTGATGATGGTGAATAGAGAAATAGACTATGCAGGATTAAATCTCTGAGAGGGTGTCTGGAGAAGGTTTCACTGAGAAGTCACTGGAATGAAGACCTGGAGGAAGTAAGAGAGAAAATTATGAAGGTTTCATGTGGGAGAAAATTCCAAGCAGAAGAAACAGCAAGGGAAAACTATGACTTTTTGGAATAGATATTTAGACTATTTATTATTTCCATTTGTTTTCCTGTAAGACATGTGCATCTTTCAAAGACATTGGTATAATGATTGTTTCCAGATGCTTTGACACCAGTTTCCCTTGAAAGCCTTCAGTTTCTCCTCAAAGATTACATTAAGGAAATTGCTGTCAATACCTTGTGTATCTAATTGTACTGGAATTGGGTGCCTGGTGAATACTGTCTTAATCTGTATGAAGCTAGACTACCTGTATTTCAATTTTACTACAATTTTATGTGTCTAGAGGAAGAGGTTTAATGGATCTTAGACAGATTTCCTTTTGTTTGGGGAAAATCACTAATTAGAGTCTTTTAATTACAAATATACAAAACCGGCCTCATTGTTCTTGGAGGAAAGTGTGAGGTCATCATTAACTAGGATTCAATAACTCAAATTAGGTTTCTTAACAGAACTACATGTCTGAAATGTGGGAGATCTATTTCTCTCTTAAACCTGAACTTTAAAGGCAAAATGCTTAAAATACTTTTTCTTATTGGTAAATGTGCAGCTTTTTGTTTAAACATTTGATCTCATGACTCTGAGAGTCCAGACCAAAGCAATCAGACATATTAGCCTGAATTCCCTGAGAGTCTCTTTTTACAGTGGAGGATAAAATGGGTCAAGAAATTAGCTGAACTTTCTGCAGGGCTACTCTTACAAAAGTTGCCACATTTCTTCATCTATTACAATTGCGAAATTTGTTTCAGTTATAAGATCTTAGAGGAGGGTGAGTGTGGCCATAGCATAAATATACGCGTTTGACAGCTGTTGATTGAAAGAACGCAACTGAGTGATAAAATTATCATATCACTCCTTGCCATGGGACTACTATGACCCAAGAACCTCATCTCATTTAAAGGTGTCCTGAACATCCTCCTGTGGTCACACTTTGGGTGATTATCCCTCAGTAGTATGCAGAGAGCTCCAGTTGATATGGATTTTTCAGGTCAGTCTGGGCTTCAAGAGTGTCAGCTCAATGGGTCAGCTAGCTGAGCCCCAGAGCCCAGAGAGTGTCAGATTGATGGTCTGGCTAGGCTAGCCCCAGGAGTGTTGGCTCTAATGGGCTGGCAAGCCAAGCCCTCAGAGTTTTGTTGTTTTGGAGGGCTGGCAAGCCAACTCCTGAAAGTGTTTTAGCTTCAGAGATGTTTCAACTGATAGGTTGGCACCAGCTGTACTGATTGGTCAGTACTGAAAACTAATCAGCTGGTGGTAGGGGCCTAATAGTAGCTCATTGGTCGGCACTTAGCAGTAAGCTGACTGGTTGTTTTTCTATTCAAGCAGTGTATACTTAAGCCCTAGCTTGTGAGACTTACAGGAAACTTGTTTACCAATGGGAGTCTATCAGTCCAAGAGGCCTGCAGGAAGTTACGGAGTGCCCACCCCTGTCTGTCGGCCTAGCTTTTCTCTGGCTATCTCCTATCTCACAGTAACAGGATGGCTGGCATCCCATGGCATAGCAAGGAGTTGCCTGTAAGAATAATGGGTGCCCCTGGTCAAGCCTAAAGGGTAGAAGAACATTCACAGAGAACACTGTGTGAGCCAAGAAAATGAGATGTCACTAAGGAGATTTTATAATAAATATGTGTGCATCCATGGGTGAGGACTCCCTCCAAAAAACAGAATTTGTTTATAAAAATCTGTATATTTATTCTTACATGTTTAAACTTCAGTCACCTTCAAAGGACTTTTCATTTAATGCAATATACCTATTGAGATGCTTTTTCCACTACTCAAAACAGTTTTTGAACTCATCAGTTTTGACACCTTTTAGTACTTCTGCCACTTTTTTCCCCACCTCTGCCACATGGGCAAAATATTTCCCATTGAGCACTTATTCACTGAGGAAACAAAAAAAGTTGCTGGGGGTGAGATTGGATGAATAAAGAGGTTAGGGCATGGGAATAATACTGTTTTGGGTCAAAAACTTATGAGCACTCAGTGCAATGTGGACAGGTGTGCTGGTAAATCACCCATCATGAAATGGGCAAATACACTGAAACAATCTGAAAAAAAGAAAAGAAAGAAGAAAAATCACTGAAGCTGAATACAGCCTCTCACAACAAAACTGCTGATGGGTTCCTAGAACACTTACCTAAAGAGGGAAACCTGTACTACAAGGAGTCAATCCTCCAAAAGATCATTTCATTTTTGGGGTATCCAAGTCTCTTGATAGTTAAGTGTATTCCAATTTGTTGACATAGGTTAGATGATCTGAAACTTTCCAGTTGATCAAATTTAAAACATCATAAGATGTAATTATTTTTAATTCACCAGGCCTCTATTTTTACATGAAAAGATACTGTCATATACAGCAATTTTGATGCTTGAAATACATATGCTTTTTAGTATCTTTTATCATTTATAAAGTAACTCCTTAATAAAATCAAAATTAAAATACTATAGAATTATTAACAATTCTCACAAAAGGCATATATATATATAATTTAATAATATAATATAATTCTACTATATATATAGCAGAATTAAATCACACATGTGAAGGATCAAAAATACCAGTTTAGACTCATTTTACAAATAGCTTCAATGATTTTTGACCAGAAGTTGGCAAGCCATGGACCAAATCTGGCAAGCCACTTATTTTTGAAATAAGGGCTTATTGGAGCACAGCCACTGTCTTTCATTTATGTGTCATTTATTACTGCCTTATGCTGTATAAGCAGAATTGAATATTTGCTAAAGAACTGTATGGTCTGCAAAGCCTAAAATTTACTATGTGGCCCCATAGAGGAAAAATGTGCTGATCCTTGTTCTAGAATACCTCATCATATTTGCTTCCCTGGATAAAAATTCTATTGTCAGAATGTTTGTTAGCAACAGTTGTTTATTGACATATACATACTGTAGACCATAGGAACTATTTTCAATTTTTGCCTATAATTTTACTCTGATAATTATATTTTCTGTGTTTTGCCATTTTGTTTTTCATGCCATCTTTTTTATGGTCTTACCCAATTCTTTCCCCCTACACTTCAAATCTTTTCAAACTCTTAACAGAGAGTCAAAAGTCCTGACAATCTATTCTTCCCTGATACAGGAAGAAATTCCTATATATTGCCTGTTATTCTGATATTACAAGTCATGAAACAAAAATATCCATGCTACTCTTTAGTACTACCTTCCTAGTAATGCCATTCATGTTGCCTTTTCTCCTTAGTCTGATTCTAATTTAAGAGTTAAAGTCCACCCCTCCTCTGCTTCTCAGACTTCAAAATCAGGAAGGATTCCAATAATTATCTGGTTTTTAAATTTTATTCTCAAGTGAAACAATATAGAAATCTTCCCAATTCCACAATGAAAATTTTTTCATATAGATTTGTCCTGAAATGAGTCATTTTATATTATCTCCAAATCCGTATTTATATAGAGAACTATAGCAATATGAGCATAAGAATTTGTAATACAGTTTTAACCAGTTTGATGCTTTAACATAAGTTATTTTCATAGTTTAAGACTCTCTGGCTCTAGAATTAAAATGACAGGGGAGTGAGGGGCAGACAATGGTTTTCTTTGCTTCTGTCATAAATTCTTTAATATTTCCCTATTTTCTTTCCTATGTATATTCTCTTGCACTTGGGAAAAGTACATTTCACAAAGAGCTCCTTTGCATGTCTGACTTCTTTGAGTATCTTGGAATGGAAGTTCCTTGGAGGGAGGACCTGTATTTTTTACATGTTAAAGACCTGACGTAAATTGAGCCTAAAATAAATGTTAAAACATCATTAGACCAAACACTTCAATCATACTTTGTTTTGAACAAGAGGACTGGGGAGGTGGTGACAGCTGGATCTACTTGAGATGTCAATACCTTTGGGTGTCTTTGTCAAGCTACAGCCTGAGGCCCCTTCTGTTGAAGAGATAATAGAAAATATTAAACGTACTGGCAGGTGTCTTGAGCAAGAAAGGAAGAGAAATGAACGAAAGTGCCTATGGGGCAGAACATTTGAAAAACAGTTTGTTAGAAAGAGAGAGAAAAAAAATCATGCAATAAAAAATTATTTTTTAAAAAAATTTGTGTGAAATGTAAACAAAATAGTTTTAATAAAGTTTAAAAAGAGAATGTATGTTATTGTGAACAAAGAGCAGAATTACTGGCGACATGATGTTTATTGAATGCAAACTGCTGCCTTTAACATGAAGTAGTCAAGACACCTAGACAGCAAGACTAGAATAATTCCTTAAATACTGCACACATTAATTCTGTAAGATGTCTGGGTATATAAGAAAACCACATGCACATATGTGTGGAGATATGAATAATATGAGGATATGCTTGACTACAAAAATAAAATTAAGGGAAGAAAATTATAGTCTCTGAAACTGATTTACTACTTACTGGACTAATCTAGCAGAGTTTGGGTAATTAAGAAAGTCAGAATTAGGTAAAGAGTTGGTGTTTGTGTGTGTGAGAAAAAAACTTAATGCCAGTATATATACTTCTTTACAATATTTACCTTCTCTCTTGTTTAATTTTCCCACAGAATTTCAAGATAAATATACCAGGTTTTCTCATAAAAATCAAGTATACAATTAAGGGAAGAGAATACAAATTTAAGAATAATAAAATTGAGCATGATAAAGGAATCTGTGATAAAACAAATTCCCTCCTCATACTCTTTCCTGCCTATCCTAAAGACAGGCCTATCCATACCATCAAAATAGATCTTCACTACTTTGCTTCTACCAGAAACAAAAACAAAACCTTATTTAATTGCTAATTAAGAGTAAGATTCAGAACTACTAGTTAGTTGAAGTTGATTTTTTATCTGTCAATTTATCAAAAACTTCAAATTTGCTTGTAATATTCAAAGCTTTATTTTAAGAAAACAAGAAATAGTTTTCATTAGGAGGGTGCATGCTTATTTAGAATTTGATATTTCCTATTACCTAAGATGTTGCTTAGGACCTTGCTGATATAGAGACAAGCAAATAAGTATATTTTGATATGTTAAGTGGGAATTTTCAAATGGCCATGCATACTTTTAGCTGCAAAAAAATCATGACTGATCACAATCTGCAAATTTTCATATTCTGAATTCAGTTTGCCACCAAATAAATGCTAGGTAATTGTGAAAATGCAGTTTTTACCAATGTATTCCCTGAGGAGTAACAACCAATCTGGCATCAACAGGAAGAGGTAATGAGAAGTGTAATTACCTAATATAAATGAACTCAATAGTGGCTATTTTCTATTGAAAAATACCACCTGCTCCTATTAGCATTTGCAGGCTTTCCCAGCCCTGATGCATTATCCAGATCTGAGTACTGAGACAGCGCTTAACTGTAAACTTAGGAACCATGCTTGGTTTTAATAACTTGTGAAACTAATAAGAATAATATAAATTAATGTTGAATGCTGAAAGTTAATCTTAATTGGTAAATGAAAAAATGTAGAATTTTATTGTTTCAGGGTGTTATGTTAAACAGAAAGTCACGTTTGTAATGCAATTTAAAAAGAGATAAGACACGGTACTGTGAAACCATGTGGTTAACAAGTACAATTGAAAGTTTGACAAATGTATCTTGTCAAATAAAGCTAGAATGAATATTCTTCAAATTCCATGTATCTTGTGGCATTTAAATTTTCCCCTTTGCACTCTTGAAAAGCAAAAGTCTATTATCATACCTTGAAATATATAGCTAACACCTGTGAATATAGAGTTTCTTTTGACAGGTAAGTTGAAGTGCCCTAAAAATTAAATATATATATATATATATTTTTATTGTTACTTACAGTTTTTTTCCTGTTAATGAATTGAACAATAGTGCTATTCCATTCCTCCAGTAGGATAAAAAAACAATTGTTTTGCAATTTGAGATCAGAATAAAGATCTGTAACTCTTTAAAACCATTTTCCACAAAACAGTTACAAAGACAAAAAATTTAAATATTTCACTGAATAAAGAATTTGACGCGAATAAAATAATTAACATTCATGGAATTCTGTATATATATTTGAAATGCAGGGCATTTTCCTGTGGCTATGCTTTGATAGTCTTCTAACATTAAAATTCAACGAAGTAAATTGAGCACAATAGCAATAGTAAAATTTCACAGTTCAATTAGGTATCTGTTTATACATTTAGCTCATCTGGCTTTCTGAGGAAGTACTTTAGCAAAGACTATATCACATAGGGTTTTATGTTTTAAATGAATCTGATTACAAATGAAAAAAATGAATTAACTTTAGTAAATAACTTTTGAATAATAAACATGCTATCTGTGAAAGTTGAATGTGAAAAGGTTGTAAAGTTTGCTCTCTGATGACATATTACTTTGCTGTGGTCCCAGTAAAGTCCAGGAACAATAAAATTATTCCCAATACCTGGTAGTTTCATTTCTCAGATATGCCCATTACATGGGACTTGCTAGATATTTGACAAAATAATTATGCAGACTCAGCCCTCTTCTTCTCCTCAGTAGACAACCACTTCTTGTGAAATCGGTTTTTTCTTTAACATTTATCAAGTTTAATGTTATGTCTTCTAAAATATTAAGCCACAAAAGTGATAAAATCAATTACCCCAGCTGCACTTCACCTTCCCCTCCAGCTATCACACAATCCCTCTCTTGTTTTTAGCCAGTCCTTTTGAAAGAGTTATTCACACTTACTGCATATGAGTGCTTTCACCCATTCACTGCTTAATCCTTAACTCATGTCGATATTCTAACCCCTATAGACTTTCTACAAAAATACATTTAGCTAAGGCTACCTATGACATTCGTGTCATTACATTCAATGAATACTTTTCAATCTTCTTTCTCGAAATCTCTAAATCATACAAGTATGTTGAGTGCTTCATCCTTTTTGAAGCACTGTTAATCCACATATTTTGATTTTTTTCCCCTACATTTTCTGGATGACCTTTCTTGTTCTCCTTATACTTATCACCATCTACCTGACCATTAGATCCTGGAAATACTCAGTTTTTTTTAACTTAATCAAAGCTATTTTCATAGTACATATTTCCCCAGTACACATAAATAGTCCAAAATCTTTGCAGAAGGATATCAGACCCTTATCACTTCACCTGATTTATCATTATTCTTGTATAAATGAACCTGATTATAAGACTTAACTACTACTGATCCTTTGAAATTCTTTCTCCCTAGTCTCTTTTCTAGTTAGCTAATTATCCTGCACATCTCATCTCGGGAATCATTTTTATAAGGAAGTTTTCCCTGAAATCCCACTTCTTTTCCTTAAAAACATCAACCAAGGTCAATTTCCTTTGTAATATGCTCTCAATATTTTTATCTCAGTTTGAAACTTTATATGTGTTATTGTGATCATTTTACTAATATCTATCCTCTCTACTAAGCTGTACACATCATGAGGTCAAAAATCATATTAATTTCTGTTATTTTGTGTCTACAATCTCTAACCCAAATCTTAACAAATAGTAGGTAGTAATTAAATCTTTGTTTAGTTAATCAATTAATTAACTGATTAATTACTAAATGTTGGTGTCTAAGACAGATAACCACTCTTCCTCTCACTTAGATTTTGAACCAATGGTATAGTTATATATCCTCAAAGAGTAGAATAAGGAGCATAGTACTTGTGGAAAGTTGAACAGTGAAATGAAGCTTTGCCTAAAAGCCAAACTTTCATCTTCTTTTTTTTTAATTTTTATTTTTAGAAAGTAGAATTTATTTAGAGGATAAAAGAGCTCCCACAGTGCGAGGGGGCCTGAGGGGGTTGCCTAATTTTTTATTTTAAAGATGTGGGGTACAATTCAGGGTGAAGTATACAAATGCTCATTATGCGGGTACCCTTGTTGATGAGGTGTCACCCCCACTCCCCCTGCAGTTTCCAACTTCTACCCATTGCTTTCTTTTAGTATTACAATAGTGGTTCAAGGTCCGCTTATGAGTGAGAACATGTGACACTCGGTTCTTTGTTTCTGTGATAGATCACTCAGTGTTATAGCCTCTAAGTCCATCCAGGTTGCTATGAAGTTCATAATTTTGTCCTTCTTTGTGGCTGCATAATAATCCATTGTGTATATGTACCACATGTTTTTATCCAGTCCTCTTTCGATGGGCAGCACAATTGGTTCCAAGTTTTTGCTATTGTGAATAATGCTACAATAAACATGTGTGTGCAGGTATCTTTCAGAAGGGTATTTGAGTACCTCCAGATATATTTCCCGTAGGAGGATTGTGAGGTCATATGGAAGTCGACTTTTCGATCTTTTAAGAATTGCCATACTTTTTTCCACAGAGGCTGTACTAGTTTACACTCCTGTCAATAGTGTAGAAGTGTTCCCTTTTTCCTGCATTCTTGCCAGTATCTGTTGCTTTTTGAGTTACTGATGATGGCCATCCTGACTGGAGTTAGGTGATATCTCAGTGTGGTTTTAATTTGCATTTCTTTGTTGACGAGTGAGGCTGAGCATTTTTTCACGTATCTGTTGACTCCTTATATTTCGTCTTTTGAGAAGCATCTATTCAGATCTTTTGCTCATTTTATAAGGGGGCTGTTTGTTTATTTTTTTCTTTTCAGTACATTTGAATTCCTTTTAGATGCTAGATGTTAGGCCTTTGTCAGATGTACAGTTGGCAAACATTTTTTCCCAGTCCGTGGACTGTCTCCTCACTCTCTCAATCGTTTCTTTGACTTTGTAGAAGCTTGTCAGTTTGATGAGGTCCCACTTGTCTATCTTATCTCTTATTGCACGGGCACTTGGGGTTTTGATCAGGAACTGGTTGTCGTTTCCAATTTCCATAAGGGTGCTTATTGCATTTTCTAAGGTTCTTATAGTTGGAAGGTTTTTATGCTTAGGTCTTTGATCCATTGGAGTTGACTTTTGGTATGGGGATAGGTAGGGGCCTTGTTTTAATCTACTGCATGTGGTCTGCCAGTTTTCCCAGCACCATTTACTGAATAGTTTCTCCTCTCCCCAGTGGTTGATGGTGGAGGCTTTGTTGAAGATGAGTTGGCTGAGAAATTGTGGTTTTACTTCTGGAATCTCTATCCTGTTCCATTGCTCTGTATGCCTGTTCTTGTACCAATTCCAGGATGTTTTGTTTATTGTAGTTTTATAATAAAGTTTAAAGTCTGGGAGGATGATGCCTCCTACTTTATTTTTTTGCTGAGGATTGTTTTGGCTATTTGTGGTCATTTATGTTTCCATACAGATTCCTGTATTGTTGTTTCCAGGTCTGAGAAGAATGCTGCTGATAATTTAATGGATATTGCATTAAATCTGTAGATTATCTTGGGTAGGATGGACATCTTTACAGTGGTAATTCTTCCAATCCATGAGCATGGAGTATTTTTCCATTAGTTTGTTTCATCTTTACTTTCTTTGAGCTATGTTTTGTAGTTTTCATTTTAAAGGTCTTTGACTTTTCTGATTAGGAAGATGCCAAGATATTTTACTTTTTTGTAGCTATTGTGAACGGGATTGTGCTTTTTATTTGGGTTTCTATTTGTTTACTGTTGGTGTATAAGAATGTGACTGACTTTTGTACATTTATTTTATACCCTGAGTCTGTGCCAATGTCCTTTACCAGTGCAAGGAGGTTTTTGACAGAGTCTCTTGAGTTTTCAGGGTATAGAATCAAGTTGTTTGCAAAGAGGGATAACTTCAATTCCTCTTCTCCTATTTGGATACTGCTGATTTTCTTCTCTTGACTGATTGCTCTAGCCAGGACTTCCAATGTTAAACAGGAGGGGTGAGAGTGGGCATCTTTGCCTTGTTCTGGTTAACAGGGAAAATGGTTCCAATTTCTGTCTGTTTAGCAGTATGTTGACTGTGGGTTTCTTGCAGATGGCTCTTATTATTTTGAGGTATGTTCCATCTATGCCTAGATGTTCAAAGGTTTTTTATCAAGAAGGGGTTCTGGATTTTATCAAAAGATTTTTCTGCATCTAATGATATAATCATATGGTTTTTGTCTTTACATTTGTTGATGATGTATTTTATTACATTTATGGTCTTGCAGATGTTGAATCAGCCCTGCATCCTGGGAATGAAGTCTCCTTGGTCACGGTGGATGATTTTTGAGATGTGATGTTGGATCTGGTTTGCTGGAATGTTGCTGGGAATTTTAGGATCTATGTTCATCAAGGATGTTGGCCTGTAGTTCTCTTTCTTTGTTGGATTTACCCAGTTTCAGCATCCATGTAATGTTAGTGTCATAAAATGATTTGAGGGGAAGTCTATCTTTCTCAATTGTCTGTAATACTTTGTTAGGATCGATATCAGCTCCTCCTTTTATGCTTTGTAGAATTCTGCTGGAAAGCCATCTGGTCCAGGGTTTTGTAGGTAGTTTTCTTATGACATAGTTGATTTCCTAGGTTGTTATTGGTTGACTTAGGGTCTCGATTTCTTCTTGTTTCAACCTGGGGAGGTTGTGTGATGTGAGAAAGTTCTTCATTTCATTTAGATTTTCTAGTTTGTTTCCATACAGGTGTACATGGTAATCTCTGACAATCTTTTATATTCCTTTGGTGTCAGTTGTTACTTGATCTTTTCCATTTCTGATTGTGTTTATTTGGACTTTTCCCCCCTCTTTTTCTTGATCAGTCTAGCTAGGGGTCCATTGACCTTGTTTATCCTTTCAAAAAACAAGCTTTTGGTTTCACTGATTATTTTGTATTATATTTTTGTTTTTTATGTCTTGATTTTGGACTTTTATTTTGGTGATCTGGACTCTTCTGCTGAAGTTAGGGTTTTGGTGGTCTTGTTTTTCCAGCTTTCTTAGGTGATTTGTTAGGCTGCTAACTTATGATCTTTCCATTTCCTTCCTGTGTGTTCACAGAGATATGAAGTCCCCTCTTAGGACTGATTTCATGGCATCTCAGAGATTTTGGTAAGATGTTTCTTTATTTTCATTTGTTTCCAGGAGTCTTTTGATCTCTGTTTTTATTTCCATGTTGACCTAAAGGTTGTTTAGCATCATGATGTTTAGTGTCTATGTCTTTGTGAGTTTAGGGGGAAATTTGTTGGTGTTGATATTTATTTTCTTCCACTGTGGTCTGACAAAGTGCATGGCAGAATTTCAATCTTATGGAATTTGTTTATGCTTGATTTATGGCCAAGGATGTGGTCGATCTTAGAGTACATTCTATGTGGTAATGAGTAGAATGTATAGTCCGTGGTTGTGGGGTGGAATGTTTAGAAATGTCAGTTAAGTCCATTTGGTTGATCAAGTATCTCCTTGTTGACTTTTTGTCTTGACGATCTTTCTAGGATTGTTAGCGGGGTGTTTAAGTTTCCCAGCTATGATAGTGTTAAAGTCAATATCTTTTTTTAGTTTACCTAGAAGCTGCTTTATGAAAGTTTGTGCTCCTATGTTGGGTGCATATATTTTTATTTTTATTTTTTATTTTTTTTGAGTTGGAGTCTCACTCTGTCACCCAGACTGGAGTGCAGTGGCCGCTCCTGGCTACCGCAGCCTCGACCTGCTGGGCTCCGGCGATCCTTCCGCCTCAGCCTTCCAAGTAACCGGAATTACAGGCATGTGCTACCATGCCCGGCTGATTTTTTGATTTATCATAGAGATGAGGTCTTGCTGCCTAGGCAGGTCTCGAACCCGCGGGTTTAGGCAATCCACTCACCTCAGCCTCCCAAAGGCGCGGGATTACAGGCTGAGCCACTGAGCCCGGCTGCATATATTTTTAGAATGGATATTTCTTGTTGATAGATTTCACATTTTATCATTATGTAGTGATCCACTGTATATTTATAAATTTTTGGTAGTTTAAATGTATTTTGTCTGATATTAAGATCGTGACTCCTGCTTTCTTTTGCATTCCATTTGCTTGAAATTTTGTTTCTCATCCTCTTACTTTGAGTCTGTGAGTGTCCTTTCTGGTGTGATGAGTCTCTTGGAGACAATATATTGTAGCCTCGTGACATTTTCCAATTTGCCATTCTTTGCGTTTTCAGTGGTGCATTTAGTCCATTCACACTCATCCTAATTATTGAGATGTGAGATTTTTATCCCTGTCATGAGTTTCTTATAGAGTTTGTTGTTGTTGCTGCTGTTTGTTTATTTGCTTGTTGTCTTTCTTTTGATTTTTGAGTTGATTCATGTGTGTTATCCATCTTTTCCCTGCATTTTGTGAAGGGTGTTTTCGTTCTTTTTCTCCTTTCTTCTGTGTTTAATTTAGAGTCGGTCTATAGGCAGCATACACTCTTAGGGATTGTATGTCTGGAAAGGATTTTAATTCTCCATCACTGATTAAATTTAGCTTAGTTGGGCAGGTAATTCTTGGTTGAAATTGTTTATCTTTGAGAACTTTGAAGATTGGGCTCTAAGCTCTTTTACCTGAAGTGTTTCGGTATATAAGTCTGCTGCTATTCTAATTCATCTTCTCTGGTAGGTGATCTGACCTTTCTTTCTTGCTACCTTTAGGATTTTTTCTTTTACACCTACTTTCATAGGTGAATTACTATGTCTAGGAGTTGGTCTTCTCATTTGTTGTCTTGCAGGGGTTTTCAGAATCTCTTGGATTTGAATGATTGCATCACTGATGAGATAAGGGAAGTTTTTTTTGGATAATTTCATGGAATATTTGTTTCAGCGTGGTTTGTGTCTCTTTATCTGTCTCAGGGATTCCAATTAATATTAGGTTTGGCCTCTTGATGTAATCATTCATCTCTTGGAAGTTTCGTTCCGTCTTTTTGAGCTTCTTTTCTATGTTGTTCACAGTTTGGGTTAGTTAGTTCTATATTTTGGTCCTCAAGCCCTGAGATTCTTTCTTTTGCTTAGTTAATTGTGCTTTCCTTGCTTATCAGGTTGTTGTTTATTTCATTCACTGAATTCTTTATTGCTGTTATCTCAGTTATCAACTCCTTCATTCTTTCCTCTCATCTCTCCTCATTTCTATTTATTATCTCTATTAATACCTTGATACCTGAGTTGGTGGTTTGTGACCAGTCATTCTGGGTTTTTTTCATTGTTTGATTTCCAAAGTCTGTATTCTCAGTGGCTGACCTCCCAAGGGTCTGTATGAGACTCATATTCTTCCTTTGGTTTTTCTTCATTTGTGTACATTTTCCTTCTCCTTTTTTTAATACCTCTTCTTTAATTCTGTTGTTTAGTGATGGGGTGGTAGCTTTTACTTCTGTTTGCTCAGCTTCCTATTTTCCTTATGTAGATCCTCTGATTTTGTTCAATTCTGAAGCTGAACTGGGGGCAGAGGCCTGTGCTTTTTGCAATTTTGATGGTTAATTAAGGGGGAAGCTGTGATTCAGAAGCTATCTTCAGATACCAGTATTCGCTGACAGGTTTGTGGGCCCCCTGGAACCCACTTCCCACTGGCCTTACAATCTGTCCATGCAATGGGAGTGTCTTTTTGCCCCCGAAAGCCAAATGTGATAAGAAAAGGAAAATGATTGGAAAAAGGAAGGATGAAGATGAAAGGAAGGTGGAGAGAGAGAAAAAAAAGATAGAAAACAGACAGGCATGTCAACTAATAAATAAACAGAGAAACAAAAACAGAAAAAAACAAACACATGCTGACAATCATACAAACAACAAAGACCCCCATGTTGGTGTACTCTCCCTCAAAAATGCACATGCACAAACAGAAAATCTAAAAAAAAAAAAATAATTAAAATAACAGAAACAAAACAAGTACAAAAACACATAAAAAGAAAAAGAAAAAGGAGAAAAAAGCAAAGACTAAAACAAAAAACAGACAAGAATTTTTTTAAAAAACTCACTCTGTTGCCATATTTGTAGCTCAAGATTCCTGCTGTCACCTCCACCTTAGAGAGTAGCTCTGGTCTCCAGCCCCTCCTTTCTGTTCTCAGTTCAGGCTGTTAGGGTTGCTTTCAGTATGGGTCAGATGCCCCATGGACTTGGGAGAAGGGCTGATTATTTCCAGACTCACCCTAATCGCTGCTGCTGTCAAGTCTCCCACTCAGGTCTGACATGTCTGTACCTGTTTTGGTTTGGGGGAGGGGCATCTGTCTCTCAGAGTCTAGTGAGAGAGAGCCTCTGGGTCCCAAGATGGAGGCTGGACAGAACTGGGTGGGGCAATGCAGATCTCTGCCTGGTCCTGGGACTGAGAAGATGGTGCCTGTTGGTATCTCATCACTGACATTGGAGCTTTATTCCAGATTTCCATGACCTGCCTTCTCCATAGTTCCTCCTGCCTGTGCCCAGTCTGCCTCTGCAGGTGATGGTATGGCCTGGGTGCCAGATGGTGTTGGGTGCTGTTCTCTGCTGCTTCCTCTCAAGAGAGCCCTGAGAATGGCAGATGATCCTGTGCACCTGAGTCTCCAATCTCAGGGCAGTGGTGGGTTGCTGTCACCTCTGGAGGAGAGCCTTAGGTGCATAAACCCAAGTCTTCCTTCAGATGGACTTTCACTCACCCACAGGTACACACCCATTTATTCAGAGAGTCTTTATGGACACTTGCTTTTGGGGAGGCTCTCACTGTCCAACCTGTTTCATTGCCATCTTGCCTGGAAGCCAATTTTCATCTTCTTATCTCTTCATTTAAGACTTCCACAAATCACAGTCAAGATAACTGGCAAATACTTATTTCTTCTTTCCAGCAGCACCTTCATTTCTTGGTTTACTTCATCAAGGAAATAGAGTGACGTGAAAAACCACACAAACTATAAAAAGATATAAATGTAAAAATCACAGAAACTGTGAAAAGGCACAAAGGTAAACCTTGCACAAGGGAGTCAAAATGATGAGGCTGTTCCTGCACAAATCTCTACTTTCAAATTTCATCAGTAATAGAAATTCTTCTGCACCTCGTGAGAAATGAGAATAAGAGCAATAGAAAGCCATGCAGAGTTCTGTCTCAAACCTTGTACAATGAGTCTTCCACATACAAACGAGTTCTGTTCTGAGTATGCATTTGTAAGTTCAATTTGTTTGTAAGTCCAACAAAATTAGCATAGGTATCCAGCAAACACAATCAGCTATATAGTACTGTATAGTAAGTTCCTTACATATGAACCTTCAGGTTGCAAAATTTCAAAAATGTAAACATGCACTCACAAGTTCAATTACGTAAGTTAGTTCACATGTCTGGTGTTCATTGATATGTGCGTGCATCCTCTACAAGTAATTATGATTTTGTGTACTTTATAGTACTGTATAAAGTACAGTTGTACAGTATCTTTATTTCAAGCTCAGAATGTCTAAAAGCAAGCATAAAAGCAATGGTACTGAATAGATGATATTTTAGGTCTCTCTATATATGTGTGCCCCTGTTTAGCAACGTCACTAGCTAAAATTACAGCTAACTTGCACTTTCTCTTTGGGAGCATATACGAATGTCTTGGGCACATCTTTTCATATAACAACTGTCAGTTCAAGAGAGTTAATACTTGGTTCTTCCCTTTAACAATTCTGTATCACTAAGATTTTGTTAGTGTGACCACTAGTTTAATGATTTCTACAACTTAGGTGTTATATTGGAGAGGAGTAAAGGAATCTTTCATCCTGAATTGGTTCACTTAAATTATTTTATTTAACCAGAAATGACTAACATTGTACTTTTACAGCATAGAAACTCAAAATAACAATGTTATATCATAACATTTTAATTTTTTTAACAGCCAAGATTGGGATTAGAAATATTAAATTTTATAACTAGACATGATGTTCTCTCTAAAAACTGAGATGCTTCCACATGTGATTAGTATAGAAATTACCTAGACTACAGCACATCATTTTTTGTTGTCATTTACAGTAACATGCAATCAGAGACACAAACTAAATTAGTTATTGTCTACATACAACTCTGCTTTGTTCCCCACTAATTCATAGGAATATACATAGGCTGTATTATGGTTTTTCATGTTACTCACCATAAATTGAAAATTCTTATGATGAAGTAAATACTAAATCACAGACCAGACAAATTATTTTATTTTAGGCATATTATGATTTAAAATGATAAAAACAATATCCATCATTTTGTTTACAAAAGTAAACATTGTGTGAAACACACACACACACACACACACACACACACACACACATACACATTTATTCAACATCACATACTCTGTCTCTCACTGACTTTTTAAGTTAAAGAAAATAATATTCAAAAATCAATAGGAAAAGAAAGTGACAAGACCACTAATGTTGATCATATCAAATCCAAGAGAGACATTTAAGAATTCATTAGGCAAGGAGTCAGTGTGTCTGTTTTTTATTCAGACTTACTTATGTAATATTTAACATTCTAGTTAGGCAGTTTACAAGAACACTTGTGTTAAGTCAGAATAATTTAATTGATAGGATAAGAGTTTTGCTAGGAGATATAATACACACATTTTTCTCATATTTACATATACATCTGTAATTTCATTAAACTACAATTCTACAGATGTAAGCCTATTTGTGGGGATAGCAAGAAGTGCTAATCTTCTGTAGTAAAATTATTTTCTATTGATCTATAGATGGGAAATAAAAGGGAACATTATCTACTTTAAGTGTGCTATAAAATAAACTAAATTGGCTGGACACAGTGAATCAAGCCTGCAATTCCAACACTTTGGGAGGCAGAGGCAAGAGGATTGTATGAGCCCAGAGAATTGAGACCAGCCTGGGTAACTTGGTGAGACCTCATATCTACAATAAATAAAAAAAATTAGCTGGGCATGGTGGTGAATGCCTGTAGTTCCGGCTACTTGGAAGGCTGAGGTGGAAGGATCGCCTGAGCCCAACAGGTCAAGGTTGCAGTGGTCATGAACATGCCACTGCACTCCAACCTGAGTTACAGAGTGAGACTCCAACTCAATAAATAAATACATAAATAAACAAACAAATAAAATAATCTAAATTACATTTATACTTTTGAAAACTAAAGTTCTTTATATGTAGCAAAACCAAAACATGTTCTGTTTTCCTTTGGAATATTTATGTATATTTTAATGCAGTCTATAATTTATGTCTAAATAGCTACTTAGAAATATGAAATCATAGACTCATATTATTCTTTATATTTTGGAAAATATTCTTGAGTTCAGATAATAAAATAATCACTTTAGAATTCCTGTGGTCTTCTAGTCAAGGACCATGGTCAAGTTTGGGGGGAATGTAGTAGCCCCTGAAATGTATATTTTAGCATCTACTCTTAGCCTTGTTCTTGTTGCTTCTTAGGCTCACTTTAAACTGCTTGGCTATAACCTAGGAATCATAGGTGTAATTTTCTCATTAATGAAAATATCTAAAAGACTTTGAAAACAACTAGGCTTTCCAATCCACCCCTAAAAAATGACCAAATGACAGTTTAAGCACATCTGCCTGTCTACATTTGTATTGTAGTATTTCCCAGATACACACTGGTGAGAGAGGAAATAGCCAGAGAAAAGTTAGACATACAGACAGAGCAGTTCCCCTGGTAACAGTGTAGCAAACTTCCAGCAGGCCTCTGGACAAGCTTCCGCCAAGCTTCTCAAACTAGAGCTTAAGTACTCACTGTTGGGATAGAAAAACAACCAATCAGCCTACTACCAAATACCAATCAATCAGCTCACCATTAGGCCCCTACCTCCTGCCAATTGGGCCTTAGTACTGACCAATCAGAACAGCTAGTGCCAACTAGTCAACTCACAGCTAGTGCTAGCCAATCAGCTCTGTCTTAGGGTTATAGAAGCACCAGGTTTCAATTCCAAACCAGCAACTGCCTTGGGTCCCCTTCCATTGTGAGAGTTTATCTGTCCTCTCAATAAATCCTGTTTTCTAACTTTCCAGCTGTTCATGTCCCTCATTCCTTCTAGGCATGAGACAAGAATCCCATCCTGAAGAACTGCGGAAGATTGTCTGAACCAAAGTGTTGTACACCCTGAGGGCCGGCTTGCCAGTCCATTGAGCTGGCAGAACTGGGAGAGCTGCCAGAAGAAATTGAAACTCGGAAACTGAGACACTCCAGCGGCTAGACTTGCCAGCCCACAGAATCAGCAACACTCTCAGGGATTGACTTGCCAGTCCATTAGAGCCACACTTCTGGGACAGGGCTTCCCAGCCCCTCAAGCCTACACTCTCAGGAGCTCGACTGGCTGATCCATTGAAGCTGACACACTTGAATCCCAGGCTGACCTGAAAAATCCGTATCGCTGGCATGAATGGTAATTCAGTATATGGGTCTTAAAAAGAATGACGTGCCGAAGATAAACAAGGATGGACATTAGTTAAAGCTGTAAAAGATAGATTTTACTCAGTAATTTCTATTGCAATGGGAATAGGATCCTATGTGAACTGAAATCAACAACTTCACTGAGACAAAAATATGAGACATTTTAAAGGCTGGGTTGTGTTAAGAAAAGGTACTTCAGGGTGTGAAAGGGGCTAGGTCCACGTAATTAGGAATGTGGGTTTGTGAGCTGGCAGTTATCTGGAGGAGAGGTAAATTTCTTGAATCTTTTTGCCAGGAAGTAGTGGTGGAAGTTGGAATATAGACCTCACTGAAAGTAGGCTGTTATCTTCCCACAAGAACTGGAACAGAGAGAGTGTGTGAGAGAGAATTTCCTCCTTAAAGATTCTGTCTGAATCAAATAGTAAATTTTTCTCGGAGCTGTGAGCTTTGTCAGGAAGAACTAAAAGGGATTGGAGTCATCATTTTAAGGATGTGGACTTGAACTTAGTGTGGTGTTTGTGTGTGTGTAAGGGGAATGGACAGAGAGTGAACATTATTTGTGATAAAAGTGTACAGGTTTTATAGGTCTAGATTTAGATCTAGTTAAGAAGACCCAGAGAAACCTGACTAGAGTTGATCAAGGAGAGTTTGGTCAAGGAAGGAGTCATTTTCAAATCTCAGCTTCATATATATGAGACAAATAACTTCCTCTGATACATGATGATTGGACATCTGTGTGGTAGATTTTCAATGGCAGTAGAATAAATGAAATTAGCAAATTCAGAAATGCCCACCATTAACTTTCTGAGTTATTGTGTATATCAGTCAAAGTTGAATCATAGTTGATAATACGTGTTCCACAGGTTGCCTTCTTATGCACTTATAGCAGCATTTTATTAAGTCTCCATAAGACTGTTGTCTTCTCATCTGGCATTGGAGTTTGAAGGGTAAACAGTTGATATGGGAAGATGGATGTAAGTTGTAGAAGAGACCAAGAACAAGCTGGAAACCACACATACAAGCTGCAGATTGTGAGGATGGAATGAAGCCCATGTTAGTATTTCTTGACTCTGACCTTCGTGGTGTGTGTCTTGAAAAGCTGGGGCCCTTTATCATGGAAGCAAGCATGCATAGCTGCCCCCACAAAAAGGAATATCCAGGAGAAGGTGGAGCCGTCTCAGGCTTGACTGCTACAAAGAAGGTAAGTCAGCAGATCAGCAATAATATGTAGAGACAACTAAATTGTTGTTGCTTTACTTCCACCATCTGAGTCTCAAAAATTTATTCTGTGGTCCACCCTAACTGGAAGCATACATAAAATAATATTGTAGAAAGTGCTGTTCAGCCTAGGCAGGTTAACACACTACAAAGTCATCACAGTATACCTCTTATCAACTTGGCAACCACACATCTCCTTAAACCATATTTATTTATTTTTTATTTATGCCCATTTTACTTATTTAATTTTTTATAAGGTGTGGTGTACAATAAAGGATTAGGTATACAAGTGGTTATTGTACATTGTACAGGTAAAATTTGGACCTCCCTTTGGACCACTTCACCTGGTTTGAGATTAGGAACTCTTACCAATATTATGTGTCCCCCTCACAAACTCTCTTGGTAGTTTTCCACTACTGCCAATTCCTTTCTTATAGTATTATGACAAATGTTTAGAGTACACTTATGAGTCAGAACATGTGGTACTCAGTTCTTTGTTTCTGTAATTGGTCACTGACTATCAGAGAGTCTAAATCCATCCAAGTCACTGCAAAGTCCATAATTTTGTTTTTCTTTATGGCTGCATAATATTCCCTGGTGTATATGTACCTCCGTTTTTTTATCCAGTCCACTTTCAATGGGCAGTACCATTGGTGACATGTTTTATTGTAAATAATGCTGCAATAAACATGTGTGTGCAACATTATTTGAGTTTTTTTGGGAATATACCCAGAGGAACTCAAATCATTCTATCTTTTTATAGAATGATTTGTGTTTCTCTGGGTATATTCCCAGAAGGGGGATTGCTGGATCATATGGAAGGTTGATTTTTAGTACCAAGAGGTTTTATTAGTTTGCATTTCCACGAAAAATTAGAAGCATTCCCTTTTCCCTACACCCTCTCCAGTTGTTGTTTCTTGAGTTATTGATGATGGCCATCCTGGCTGGAGTTAAGTTGTAGCTCAATGTGCTTTCAATTTGCATTTCTTTGATAATTAGAGAGTCTAAGAATTTTTTAATGTATGTGTTGGCAGCTCATGTCTTCTTTTGAGAAGTGTATCTATTCATATCTTTTGCCCATTTTTAAATAGAGCTGTTTTTGTTTTGTTTTGTTTTGTTTTCCCATGTGGCACGTTTGAGTTCCTTATAGATCCTGGATGTTAGATCTTGTCAGATACACAGTTGGCAAATATTTTTTCCCATTCTGTGGGCTATCTCTCCACTTTCTTGATGGTTTCTTTTGCTTTGCAGAAGCTTTTCAGTTGGATGAGGTCCCACTTGTCTATTGTATCTCTTATGGTATGGCATTTGGGTTTTGATCAGGAATTGGTTGCCTATTCCAATCTCCATAAGGGTGTCTCCTGCATTTTCTAAGGATCTTATAGTTTAAGGTTTTACATTTAGGACTTTGATCTGTTTGGAATTGATTTTTGAGTATGGTGATAGGTAGGGGTCCTGTTTCAATCATCTGCATGTGGCCAGCCAGTTTTCCTAGCACCATTTACTGAAAAGGTTCTTATCTTCCCAATGTTTGTTGATGGAGGCTTGGTCAATCTTTCAAGGTTGAAACAAAGAGAAATTGAGACGCTAAATAGATGAATAACAAGCCATGAAATTGACTCCGGCGTAAGAAAACTACTGACAAAAAAGAGCCCTGGACCAGATGACTTTCCTGTGGAATTCTACAAAACATACAAGGAGGAGCTGATACCAATTCTATTGAAAGTATTCCAGGCAACTGAGAAAGCTGGAACTCTCCCCACATCATTTTATGGAGCTAACATAGTATTGATACCCAAACCAGGTAAAGATACAACAAAGAAAGGCAACTACAGGTCACTACCCCTAATTAACATAGATGCAAGCACTCTCAACAAGATTCTAGCAAATCAGATCCAATAACACAACTCAAAAATCATCCACCATGACCCAGTAGGCTTCATCCCTGGGATGCAGGGCTGGTTCAACATCTGCAAGATCATACATTTAATTAAATATATTAACAGTTGCAAAAACAAAAATCATATGATTATTTCATTAGGTGCAGAAAAAAACTCTCAAAAAAAAATCCAATGTCCCTCCTTGATTAAAACCCTTGATACCCTAGACATAGAGGGAACATACCTCAAAATGGCAAGAGCCATTTATGATATACCCATAGCCAACATAATGCTAAATGGACAGAAATTGGAAACATTTTCTCTGAAAATTGGTAGAAGACAAGGCTGCCCACTCTCCTACTGTTCAGCATAGAGTTGGAAGTCCTCGCTAGAGCAATCAGACAAGAGAAGGAAATCCAGGATACCAAATAGAAAAAGAGGAAGTTAAATGATCTCTCTTTGCTAGCGATATGATCCTATACCTTAAAATCCAAGCCAATCTGTCAAAAACCACCCTGCACTTGCAAAGGACATTGGAAAAGTCTCAGGTTACAAAATAAATGTGCAAAAGACAGTGGTATTCTTATACAACAAAAATAAACAGGCAGAGAACCAAATAAAAAACACAATCTCATTGACTATAGCCACCCACACCCACAAAAGAAATACCTCTACATCTTCTTAACCAGAGAAGTGAAAGATCTTTACAACAAAAACTACAAAAGAGTATACAAAGAAGTCAAACACAAACAAATGGAAAAATCTTCCATGCTCATGTATTGGAAGAATAAATAAGAATAAACAAGAATAACATTGTTAAGATGTCCGTCCTACCAAATGCAATCTACAGTTTCAATGCAATACCCATTAAATTACCAACATTATTCTTCTCAGACCTGGAAATGACAATACAGAAATTCATATAGAAACAAAAATGACCACAAAAAGGCAAAACAATCCTCAGCAAAAGAAACAAAGCGGGAGGTATCACATTTCCAGACTTTAAACTTTACTATAAGGTCACGATAATCAAAACAGCCTGGTATTGATACAAGAACAGACATACAGACAAATGGAACAGGATAGTAATTCTGGAAGCAAAACCTCAATTTCTTAATAAACCATATTTAATCTATAAAGACAATAACAAAGTCACACTCCTGCTTAACATGAAACAAGTATTCTATGTAAAATTGAGAAAATGCTAATCCTTTTCCAGAATATAAAACAAAGTCCCTTTTTGTCTTTGAGAGATGTTAATTCTTCTAGCTGAAACACAACCCATCTTTGATATGCTGTAACTTAACACCTAAATTATAGCTAAATACTATTAGCACACCTTTTTTTTTATATGACAAGCAAATGAGACAGTGGAAAAAGTATCAGAAAAGCAGTTGGTTTAAAATATAAACAGCATGATCATAACAAACAATGAAAGAAATACTCATTACCATCCTTGTTTTTGTAGCTGGTCATGTAGTCATAGCCAGTATTCATAAGTACCTTCTTATTCTATGTGCTTTTTGCTCTCAGCAAGCAGTCATCAGCATTCTTGCCTGAAGGTGTTATTCAATTCAGTATTTCTGGAGGATCTTAACCAATATCAGTAAAGACTGAAACATTGATTGCAGACCGTGGAAATACTAAGAAACCTAGTGATATACATATTCGTTCTTATTTCACATTGTAAAGTAGACAGTCAATATTTCTTGTTAGAATCAATCCCCTCAACCAGTACAGTAATATCTTTTAGTGTTGATTCACTGACATGGGTAGCCTTAAGGAGTAAGGTAGTAGTCACAAAATCCAATTCAATAAAATAATTTTGAGTCCACTTGGGAATCATCCTTTTGGAACTAGGAATCACCTAGGATCTAAAATCATAGAGTACGGGAAGCACACAATTTGTTAATGAATCATTAAAACGAACGGTAACAGAAATCACTCCCATTTCAACTTTTTGATTCACAGACCCATAAATCCTAGCTATGAAAGAAATGTAAATGCTAGTTTGAAATATCTTCTATGTTCTGGAGGACATTACCAGAGCTGTGTGAGGCATTGCCATCGTTACAATGACGTATTTGGTCGTCAATGGACCAAACCTCCATTCTATCATGCTCGCTGTTTCCAGGTTGTGGAGAATATCACAAGATCACTGAACTTCATGAGCTTAGATTCATTGTCGTATTTCATTTGCTATGAAATAAGCTCCTTGTTCAGAAGTCTTGCTATGTTAAATACCATGGGGATGGATAAGGAATTAAGTAATTCAAAGATATAGTGCATTGGTGCAAGAGAAGAAATGCCATATCCATAGTATCTATTCCAGTAAGAAAAACATCAGAGCCCCTTCCACAATAGAAGTGGTCCGTTGCAATCACCTGCCACTAGTTTGTTGGTGACCTCTCCATGGAATGGTGTCATATTGGAGGTTCAAGATTAGACCCTACTATTAACGGAATGGACACACATCAGTGACCGTAACAAAAAGTGCCATAGTAAGTGGAAGTCGGCATTGCTGAACCCATGAATAACCTTCATCTCTGCTGCTATGGCTGTTTCATTCATGAACTCATTGCACAATGACAGGAGTAGCTGGGGGAAAAGACTAACTTATAGCCAGAGAATAGGTCACCTTATCCACTTAGTTACTAAAATATTTCTCTGCTGAGTAATCTTTAAGGGAGTACTTCATATGGGACCCAAATATCTTTACACTGTGTTCATTCAGAGAAGTCAATCCCTAGCTCTTTCCTAGACCTTCCTGTCAACAATTTTCCAGTGATCTTTCTTTCTTGTTCCTGATGATCCAGCTAAAACTTTAGCCATAGTCTATGCCATTTTGTAAACTCATGACTCTGGGCATGTCTTCTTACAAGCAAAGTGAACAGCTAGGCTCATCACTTGAAGTTGTGTACACTGGCAAGTTTTCTCCTCACCATTGTCTCTTTGGACAGATTTGGAGTAACCTATAGTATGGAGTTGTTTGAGCAGTGCCTGTTTATCACGTAGAACCTTCTGTCAAACAAGCTTGAGTAAAGTGTGGGGTCAAGAGAGAAAACGTGCTGTAACATTAGCAGTGGCCATAGGCTATCTCTTCACTAACGTATTTGTTTCATTAGAACCTGCTCAAATCCAAAAGCCTATATACCACGTACATGTGATGATGTGGTACAGATCTGCAAACCTAATTGAGTTTACCATGAAACATTTTCTTAGTTAAGTATTCAGTTCCCAAACCCTAGCATAACATAGTATTCCAGAGTCAGGAATGTGATCTCTAGTAAAACGCAGTAGAAAGGTAACAAACATTTCTAAAAAGGAGAGTATGGCTTATACACAAAGGACATTATGGCTTTGCTCCAAATTATGAAAGGCTGAATGTGATCCACCAAAAGCTTCAAATAAGATCCCTATTCACCACTGACATTTTAAGCACCACCAAATCTACTGGATCATATGATGCAAGGGGCCAAGGATTTTGTGTGATAGCCTGTATCTGTTAGATTCTTTTCTTATTTTGAGACCCTCTCAAGCATGGAAACTTTTTTGTCACTCAGTAAGTGAGTAAGAATAGCGCATTAAGTGAGAGACAGAGTACTTAGTGATCTTCTTTGGATTCTGATGACAACAGTCAACATGTTTAAGTGTATTGGTAGGAAGGAAGGGCCAGATGCGGCAACTCGCCTTTTTCCTTGGAAAGGGTATCTCAACATACCGCAGACAACTGAACCCCTCACATTTCACTGAAGTAGCAGGCCTTGGGATTTTTGTATACTTTATTTCTCACTCTTTGGATTGCAAATGACTTCCCGATGTGCCTGGGTTAGTTGCTCTCCTGCTCCGCAAGTCCAATCTGCCTAATGTCATAAATGTAACTGATCATTGGGCTGTATTTCAGAAAGAAAAGTCAACAAAATTTCCTAAAGACCAAAATATACTATAAAGCTAAAGTTTATATGTCCCTGAGGTAGAAAAGTGAAAGTGTGTTGCTGGAACCAAATTGGTTACAGAGCTATTAGCAAGTATAAATTGAAAGCATTCACCAGATTACTGAATGCCAGTTGCCAAGATGTGTGTTGATCTGCTCAAGCAACAAATGCACATCTAGTTCAGCAGCTACAATTAAAGTAGAAGAAACTTTTTAATAATCTACTGTCATTCTCCAAAATCTGCCTGTCTTCTTCATATGCCAAATAGATTCCCTGCATTTTTCTTTTTTACATCATTAACAATGGCACACATTTCTAGGAATGTGGGATTGTTTTTGGTTTACTGTTTTCATAAGCAAAGTTAGTGGCTTCCATGTGTCTTATGATAATTCTTACTTTTACAGATCAGGAAACTAATGTGGGATTCAGCTAGTTTTTGAGTATGACTATGAGTATATCCAAATGTTCATTTTAAAACTAAAACTCTAACAACCAGCAGGTACAGGAAACCAGTGTGTCCCTGTGAAATGGTTGTAAAGCAAAACACCAATCATCCTCCAATTTCCCTAATCTAACTGGTAAAATACCATGTCGTATTGAGTCTCAGTTCAGGGCCAATATCTAGTAATTTCTGAAAAGTCTATTATTTATCTTTCTCCAATGTGGTCATCCTAGTAAATCACGACAGATTCCTTGAAAATAAAGAGTTGGAAGGCAGATTAACAGTACAAGTATTTGACATTGTAGTAGAGTCCTTCCTCAATATTTCTCAAGTTCTATTTCATTGAAGGGACTCTGATCCTGTGACCTGTGGTTTTTTTTTTTTTTTGAGTTGGAGTCTCACTCTGTCACCCAGACTGGAGTGCAGTGGCTGCTCCCGGCCACCGCAGCCTCGACATGCTGGGCTCCAGCGATCCTTCCTCCTTAGCCTTCCAAGTAGCTGGAACTACACCCAGCTAATGTTTTGATTTATTGTAGAGATGAGGTCTCACCAAGTTGCCCAGGCGGGTCTCAAACCCGTGGCAATCCACTCACCTCGGCCTCCCAAAGTGCTGGGATTACAGGCTGAGCCACTGAGCCTGGCCCTGTGACCTGTTTTAAATCCAGGAATGGATTGAGGGCCTTTGATTCTGTGTTGATACCTCAAGCTGATTTCTGTTCACAGACCTATAATTTTTCTGTAAGTTTAGTATGTTGTCCATCTATTTCAGTTTTGGAATACTGTGGTCAGTCAGCAATGTCAACAATCTCTGTTGGTCAAATTATTCTGGTTACTGCTTTAGGTCTGCTATCTATTATGGTAACTACCCAGAACTTATCTTTGGCTGTGATCTGCTACCACTTGACCATTGTCACCCTAGATCCCATCATCCCCAGTGAATTTAGGAATCCTATTTTGAAAGTCTCAGTTACCATTATGATCGCTGACTCACAGAGAACATTCTATACAGAATTCTCCATGGTTCTGGGGCTCCACTCGTACACTTCTCATTGCCATGATGAAAGGACACCTCCTAGACTTTGCACCATAGGAACAGATTTTACATGATAAGCCATGTTTAGAATTTCATTTTCTCTGTGATAGACAGAATCCTAAACTGAGTTCCCCTCACCAATGACCCTCAACCTTGTATATAATTCTTTCCATTTGAATGTGGACAGAACCTGTGTATATGAAATGTCATTCTTATAATATTGTCCCCTCACGTGGCAAAAGAGATTTTTCAGTTTGTAATCAAGTTTCCAAATTATTGAATTTGTGTTGATTAAAAGGGGGATTACTCTGGATGGACTTGATTTAATGAACTGGGCTCTTTAAAAGAAGAGAATGTTCTCCCACCAGACTGGGAAGTGTAAAGCAAAAAGCCACATTATTATCTGTCTCTGGAGGGGGGCAGTGTTTAGGAGCTGCGATCAATTCCCTGTCAACCACTATTAACAGGGACCTCAGTCATAAACTGAGAGGAACAGAATTCTGCAAACTACTGGAGTGAGCACCTGATAAGAACTGCAGCCCTGGGCAACACCTTGATTGCCGCCTGGCGAGACCCTGAGCAGATGCCCAGTTAATTCATTCTTGGATACCTCACTCATGAAAACTGTGGAGATAATAAATTTGCATTGTTTCTTGCTAAATTTGTGATGATTTGTTGTGAAAGCAACTGATATTCTAAACCTTTGGGAATGTGATTCACAGTGTACCAACCAAGTCAGTAAGTCCAGTCCACGTTCAAAGGGAGAGAATAACACAAGGGGGTAAAGGCAAAGAGGTGTGAATTGCAAGGAGGTCTTAGTCTAGTTAGGGGAAAAAATGCATACATTAGTTTATAGCAAGGAATTTTAAGAAGTAAATGTTACCAAAAGGAAAAATAATTGTCTATACCATTCTTAAACTTAAGAAATTTAGTACTAAGCTTAATTCACTTAAGTATA
Organism: Carlito syrichta; assembly: GCF_000164805.1. NCBI lineage: Eukaryota > Metazoa > Chordata > Mammalia > Primates > Tarsiidae > Carlito > Carlito syrichta. Next base: position 403,766 of record NW_007247864.1, on the reverse strand, counting down.
TCCCTAAATATTTTCATTTCAATGACACTTATTCATGTATAAAACAGCCCTTTAGATAATCCTGACCATTCTGTGGATCCTTTGAAACCGATAGAGACTTAATACTTAATAGATCAACTTGAAGTATGATTCATACCAGAAGACCTAAATACAGGTATTTATAGCTAAGAAATGGCTACTCAGATATTCCAAAATTTCTTTAAACTAAAGAACTAATAATATTTGTTGGAAGGATATTTTGATTACATAAATTCTTTGTTTAGTCCTGTAAGTTATAACTTGGCTTCCATCTGAGCCAAAGGCTTTGGCATGAACGATTTCTGTGTCAATTAAAAAAGTATTTTTAGTAGCTATTTGTTCCGTTAGAAACCCACCGAGATTTAAGTTTGCTCCTTCCAGGATTTTTTTTAAATTCAATTGTAAAAAGATAAAATGTAGTTTTTCCTTTACTTATGTCATTGCTCTAGAATTTAATTTTGTTTGGTGTGCTCAGGGTATTAGCTACTGAAATCATCAAAATTTACTTCTCCACTTCTGACTCCTTCGCTAAAAAAAAAAAGAAAGAGAGAAAGAAAAGAAAAGAAAAAGAAGAAGGTAGATTTGACGATAGTCTCTGGTTAATAAAAGGAAAACAAATTAATTCAAATCAAGTTGAAATTTTATAAAATCAAAATTGGTTAGAGGATACTGTCTCCTGAGAGGATTATTTAAAAGGAGAAAAGGTAGTGATATAATTTTCAATTTAATTTAGTGCTCTGTTTGGAAGTGTTTGTTATGGTAATTATTGAATTTGTCCAAAATATGCTTTTCTGGCTTTATCTTTATAGAATTGTTCTAACTAGCACAAATTGAAAAGGAAGGCTAAAAGATATCTATGACTCCAATAAGGAGTCATAGTCTATAATTTTGAACATGATTTTCCCCTATATATTCTATATTTATTTGGTTCGGTGATAGCTCTGTTTCATTCTTTTGTATTACTTCCACTACTTCTGTGTCATTCTGTTTGAAACCTTTTAGGAGTTCCCATTACTTACAGAATGATTCTCAATTTTTAGTGATGATAAAATCTATCGTTGGAATAATCTGCATTTTTAAGGAATACCACAATGTCATTCTGATGCCACTTTTGAGAAACAATAATAAAATTCTGCTTATGAGGCATGGATCCCATTTGTCCTGTCACTTTTATGCCTCATCTCCTCTCACAACCCCCCTTACCCACCATCCCAGTCATCCCAAACTCTTTCAGATGATGTGTACAAAATAATGTGCAAAAATAAAGATATCCATTCTCTCACATACCTTTATTCCCCTATCCTTATTCTTGCACACAGTATTCTAATGCTGATTTAATTAATACTTGATTTGATTGTGGGTCATTTCTCAAGCCCAACAGAATCGTTCAGACTAAAGTATGATACTTGACTGCTTGAAGCCGAAAACGTCATGTCCATAAAAACAGTCATTTTATCAACTTGTAAAAATAATAATTGATAAATTTACTAAAAGGTCATCTTTTATGGTTTTTATTTCATTCTTCTTAGAAATCAGTACTGGTTGATTGGTTGAATGATTTATATAATAAACTTTATGACCTTATAACTTGTAGCGTGATTTTTTTTAACCTACATCAGTGTACAAAAATATCAATATATACAGTATTATTATTTTGACATTAAAAACACCAAAAGCCTTCTACAAGTAAATTTTCCAATTAGTTTCTCAATTTATCATTTTTATTTTAGTATCTTTACCTGTTGAAATCTTTTTTTAGATTAGAAAATATAGTTTATTTAAAAGTAAATTAGAGAGAAAAAGAAGTGTCACCTCCCCAAGGTGGGCGAGGGGCCAAAACCAGGAAGCTTGGTGACAGCCATAGCTCAAAGAGCACATGGCCATACCATGGCTTAACAGGGCAATGGTGTGAAATCTTTATAACTGTTTTCATTTTTAAATTTTCATGTATCCATTGTAGTCTTCTAGATTCATTTTCTGTATTTTGTAATAGACCCTGATATTTCATTTTTGTCATTAGCGGAGGAAAATAGTGTTAAATAAAAACTCTGAAATTAGACCTAATTTAAAACTTTTAATTAAAATGAAATATTTCTTTGACTTTGATAAATAGTTTATTTATCAAGGCTGTGGCTTATCCTTTCATTGCAACATATCATTAATATTTGGGTCACACTACTGAATGGGATATGGTGATATGTTTCCCTCATGTTTTATAAAATATGAAGGGTCATTTATGTTTGAATTACATACAGATTATCATAGTGATTCCTTCTCTTTGTGACTCTAAGTGACTAAAACCCGTAGCATGGAAATGAGTAAAATGTGTGGAGACCAGGTAACAGAGGTAACAGGAAGAGATAGCACATAGAGGAGGCATTGGGACAGATACCAAGACTCACTTCCAAAGTATAGGTCATTTCAAGAAGTGCTGATTACGTCCCTGGTCACAGGTGAATATTTTTTTTAACAAGCTGTATGTGCATTAATTGGAAATGATATACTATTTAGAACGCAGCTATGAAGGCCGAGACAGTTCTTCATGGGAATCCCTTAATGGAAACTCTCTCCAAGAACATCATCACTAACCTCATACTTAGAGTGAAAGTAGGAGCAGGTGACACAGACAAGAGCCATCTCTAATACGTGTCCAAGGCTTTAGAATATCTCTTGGGGAAAGGAATTCTCACTTGGCCAGCAGTAGGAAAGATTCTCTTCAAAGAGTCACATCTTGGATTATGATCTCTACAAGCAGAATCTGAAATGCAAATTTTTATGACAGTGACTTACTGAAAGAGTGCTCTTGAGAGATGGGGAGTGAGAGACACTGATAGGGAAGGAGAGAAAAGTTAGATATATTGTCAGAAGATGTTCATGCTCAGCAGCTTGAATTGTTTTCCCCAAAATTGGTGGCATCAAGGCAAGGGGTCATCTTTTTTATTCCCATGTTGGTTACTCTGACTGTTGACCACCAAGGAGTGTATCCTAGGTTAGAGGTAATTTCCTTTAGACTTAATTATCTGCAGTAGCTGGGAGACTGGTGTGCTGCCTAGTGTAGGGGAACCGGACAGGGTGCCAATAGCATCCACTGTAGGAGACATATGTTTTCCTGTTCTCTCAGAAGAAGATAATGTGCTAATATTAACAAGAACTGATTCCTGAATAGGTACAAATGACCTGGGAATTTGGAGCAATATATATAGGAAACAGAAATTAGTCTGTGGAAGTAAACATTGATGGGGCTCTAAGTCATAAATAGCTTTTTATTTTTGTGGATTGTAATGACCAGTGTGAGAAGTTAAACACCATATTTTACTCTCTATGTACTAGCTTTTCTCCTTATTGTACATCAAAGATTAAATACAGAACATGACATACAATAGGTGCATAATAAATGAAGAAATAAACATAAATTGTATAAGACAGTCAGTATTAAGCAGGATTCTCCAGTGAATTAGAACCATCAAGAGGACCTAGGGAAGCAGAAAGACGGAGAAAGAGACAGACAGCAAGTGTATTTTAAAGAGTTGGCTCATACAATTTTGGAGGCTGGTAAAAGTCTGCAAGCCCAGGGAAGAGTTAATGCTGCAGTCTTGAGTTCAAAGACAGTCTGAAGGCAGAATTCCTTTTTCCTACAGAAATTCTAGTCTGTTCTCTTAAGGCCTTCCACTGATGTGATGAGGCCCACCCATGTTATAAAGGATAATTTCCTTTTCTTAAAGTCTATTAATTAAAAGTTACTCACATCTAAAAAACACTTTCATAGCAACATTTAGTTATATTAACAAAACAACTAGATATAGCAGCTTAGAAAAGTTGGCACACAAAATTAGCCATCACAGAGACCATTATCAGAATTATATTTTCAGTACTTACATTTCTCCAAGAATTTTCATCAAACTCTCATAAATATATAAACATTCTGTAATGTTTCTGTAATCCAACTGCAATGCTATTTTTTGCGTCTTGATGTATTAGAATTTTCTATAATCCAGAAGATCGAAATGATTATCAACTGTCTAGTTAGAAAATTACTTGCTTCTTTTTCTGTGTAATTAAGAATGTTTCCATATAAATTAACTCAGAGTAAATCTTTTAATGAAGCATGAACTACTGTAAAATTTTGTTTGTCCCATAGAATCTTTCACAACACAATCTTCGGAATGTTATCCTTGATAAGTTATTTTGTGTGTATCCTTTAAAACAATGCTTTTGATGACAGTTTTTTTTTCTTTTTTTAAAAATTAAATCAATATTTATTATGGTTTTGTTGGGTACAGTTAAGGGTTAGGTGTACAATTATGTTTCATTCAGGCACCCTGTTGATAAGAGGTGCTTCCCCTTCCCCAGACAGATAGTTGCTACTGTTAATCCCATCCCTCTCCCCCCCATAGTTTCCCAGGACCGTCAGTCATTTTCTTATAGTATTACATTGGATGTTCAAGGTCCATTATATGAGTGAGAACATGTGATACTTGGATCTTTGTTTGTGTGAGAGGTCACTCAGTATTATAGACTCTAGTTCCATCCAGGTTGCTGAGAAATTCATGATTTTGTTCTTTTTTATGGCTGCGTAGTATTCCATCATGTATATGTACCACATTTTTTAAATCCAGTCCTCTTTTGATGGGCAGTATGGTTGTTTCCAGGTTCTTGCTATTGTGAACAATGCTGTGATAAACATATGTGTGCAGGTATCTTTTTTATAGAGTGATTTGAGTTCTTCAGGGTATATTCCCAGTAGGGGGATTACAGGGTCATATGGGAGGTTGATATTTAGAGCTTTTAGGAATTGCCACACTGCTTTCCACAGAGGTTGCACTAGTTTACACTCCCACCAACAGTGTAGAAGTGTTCTCTTTTCTCCACACCCTCTCCAGCAGCTGTTATTCTTTGAGTTGTTGATAATGCCATTCTGACTGGAGTATCTCAGTGTGGTTTTGATTTGCATCTCCCTGATGATTAGTGAGGTTGAACATTTCTTCATGTGTTTGTTGGCTGCTCGGATGTCCTCTTTTGTGAAGTGTCTGTTCATATCTTTTGCCCATTTGATAATGGGGTTGTTTGTATCTTTCTTTTCAGCACGTTTTAGTTCCTTGTAGATCCAGGATGTTAAGCCTTTGTCAGACCTGGTGTTGGCAAATATTTTTTCCCAGTCTGTAGGCTGTCTCCCTGCTCTCTTGATGGTTTCTTTGGCCTTGCAGATGCTTGTCAGTTTAATAAGGTCCCACTTGTCTATCTTCTCTCTTATGACCTGTGGGTTTCGGGTTTTGTTCAGGAATTGCAGGCCAGTTCCGATTTCCATGAGGGTATTTCCTTCCTTTTCTAAGGTTCTTATGGTTTGAGGTTTTACATTTAGGTCTCTGATCCATTTGGAGTTAACCTTTGTGCATGGGGATAGATAGGGGTCCTGTTTCAATCTTCTGCATGTGGCGGGAGATTCTATAGTTTTTCACTTATTAGAGGATTTTTAGTTATTTTCTTCTCAAAGGGAAATTAGAGGATACCACAGTTGAAAACGATGTTATTTTTTAATCTTAGCACTTATGGTATATTCAACTTGAAAAAAAAAAAAAAACTGTCTTCCCAGAACCTATGGTGCTGGGAAGACAGTTTTTTTTTCAAGTTGAATATACCATAATGCCTGGACTTGCTTTTGCTTTTTTTTTTTTTTTTTGACATTGCCTATCCTTGTACTCTTCTCCTTGCAATATATTTGTGTTGTCTGCAGGCACTAGTAGTTTCTCTCCTTGTCTGTTTTCCTATACCAAGTCTTGGAAAACTTCTTAGTTCCTCTTTCAGCCTTTGCTGTCTTCTATTTTTATTTCCTGCTATACTTTTCTCATGGACACTGTTCCTATTTTAACTAGGCTTGCTTAAGTGTCCTCTGAGAACACTCCCAAAGTACCTTGAACCATCCATATCACTTCCCCTATATTTTTTTGCTTTTAGAACCAGAAATTTTTTTTTCAGAACATACATGTTCAAAGGTATGGCTAGGCACTGGCTATTCAAACAACAGTAACAAACTTATTCACCAAATATTGATAACCTTCTCTATGTGCCACACTGTGATATGACAGAGATAGTTCTTGTATTAACTATATTTACAGATGAAAATAAAATTAATTGTTGGTTATGTTAAAATGTTTATGACAAGGAAATGTCTTACTTTGAGTCTCTGACAGAAAATGCAGAGGATGGTAACAGGGGCAATTAATAAATATTCTTGAACACACTGATGATTTCCATTCTGTACTGTGTACTCTGTTACCCTCTTTGTAAGCATTGCCTTGGAGTAACTTCATGAGAGCTGTAGGATTTTATCTGGAAGAATTTATATAAACTGTGAAAGACTATATGGATGTAAAAGGTCAACTAGAACATAAGCTTCCTGGCAGCAGAAGCTATTTCTTTTTCAATAATGTATAACCCATTGCCTAACACACAGTAGATATTTAATAAACATTTGTAAATAAATGAATAAAAAATACTTGTCAGCATTTAAGCTCTTGTTAAAAAAATTAATGAACTTCTCATTTCACTTGTCTACTGTGGCATAATTTGTCCATTATGTCTACTGATGCAGTTTTGTCCAAGTAGTTATTTTATATAATCATATACTTATGTAATACTCATATGTATCATATATATTAAATGTGAGGTAGGAGAAAATTTGTTTTTTAAATCATACAATGAGATTATATTAATGATATATTGTTAATTGTTATTAATTCTTTAAAATCATATATAAATAATACATATCTTTTAGATTCTAATAAAGAGATTATTTTGACTATTTCAGCCAACCAGCATTTGAATTGATACAGTCTAAAAGGTGGGAGAAGAAAGGAATCAGAGGATCGGCAAAATTAAACAATCACTTTAAAGTTAATCTAGACCAAAAAAATCATATAGCAAAAAATGTTATGTGAATACAGTATACATAAAGTGTTATTCTTCAAGTCTTATAAATAAGAATTCAACCACTGGGCTGTTTTGATGGGTTATGGGATGTATTATTGCTGCCTTAAAGAGCTTGCAAAAATAAAAATGTAACTGTCTGTTTTATCTTACAATATATTCTCTAATACTTATGTCTTTATGACTGTACTATCACCATCTCCTATTCCATGATCCTCATGTGTTAAAATAGTTATGAAATATGATATAACTACAGTCATCTTTTTTTGTTGACAACTTGTTTCATTCTATGGTTGATGTTTGAATATATTTCATTGTGTTCATTGAGTAGGAGGAAGTTAGATTGGTGCAGATGCTCCGTTTTTTTCCTACTTGTGTTTTATCCTTACTTGTGGCCCCTATAGTGATAAGCACATGTCCTTACACATAGCAGACATTTAATGAAATCATGTTGAGTGGTCATGTATAGTTTTAAAATCAGTGGAATTTCTTGTCCTGGAATCAGATTTTTCTCTGTTATCCAAAATGATTCTCACTTGTCACTTACCAAAATACTCTTTGTTCAAAAATTTTTTCCTAAGTGTACTAATTTCAGCTATGACTTTTAAGAAAATAAATAATACATACTGCAAATGAAGTATATTATAATAAAGTTTACTAACTTTATTTCTTATATTTTGGTTTTCCTGTTGCTTTAAATCCAGGCATGCTAATGTGAGTAGCTTTAAAAATGAATTTGTAAGTTATTTAATTGTGCTGGAAATAACGTAGATATTCCTGGGACTACATGTTCTTTAAAATATAAAAATATTTCAAGGAAAGACAAAGTGGAAATTATTGTAGTCAATTATTATTCCGGGTTACAAAGTTTTCTGTATAAAAATATGAACAAAAACCTATATAAATGTATTTACAAAGTTATACTTCTGGTTCACTTGTAAGAAATGTTATTCAATTAAAAAATGAATATAAAAAGTGAATCTCTTGTATTTCCTGAAATTATCATGAAATTACCAATCTCTTTGAGATAACTAATGAGCTGGTGCTTCCCTGCATATTTATACTTCCTTTAAACAAATTTAGGAAGGGAAAATATTGTAGAAGACAAATTAATAGATTTTAAAATCTGATAGAATCACTTGTAAAGTTTTGGTAAGAGAAAAAATTGACATATAAAATGTTTTTCAGAAATGTAGTTTTCTGGATTTTTGTTTCATAGGGTCTGTTACCTTCTTTCCAATGACATACTTGTGTTTACTGAATAACGTTTTCTTAATATATTCATTTGTCTAAAGTTATCTAAATTATGTAGGGACAGGACTATTTAAGTGTTGATGACTAAAAGTACATAATTATTGTAAAAAGATAGGATGATTGTTTTCTCCCCAAATGCATATCTAGTTGATTGAAGGCCAGTGGTTTTTAAGTAAAAAGGGTGTTCACTCTTCATTATGATTTAAAAATTCCCTTTTGATTTTCATTGGGCAATTTATAGATCATCTGGAACGTATTTTGGAGAAACAAGGGTCAAAAGGCTTTTTTAAAAAGTAAGTGAATATTAATAAAATCTTTTCAGTACATTTTAAAGTTTTATCTTTAAAATAGAAGCAAAATGAAACAAAAAGGTCTGAACACAGATAACAGTTTCTCATATAACTAGATGATTTGCTCTAAGTTTAATTTTGGGGACTTCATTAGTATCTATGTATATGTGTGTGTGTATATATTTGAATACTCACATATACAATTTCCTATTTCCATTCACAAGAAGTAGAGTCTGAAGCAATTTTATTCCTAACTTATGAAGATTAAGATATGTAAATCAAAATTTTTTAAAGTGAAAAATTTCATGAGTTTTGACTATTGTAGACAGTTGTGAAATACCAACAAAATTAAGACATAAACTTTTCTATTATAACATACATTTCCCTTCTGTCCCATCCCAGTCATGTTTTTACTGTGTTGTTTATCTTACTACAGAATATTTTTATCTTTTTATCACTGTCTTTCAAAGGGCAATATTATTTTCTTTTAGAGTTTACAAGTACTGTGTCCTATTTAAGAAATATTCACTGAACCCAATGTCACAAAGATTTTCTCATAAATTTTCCTTTCAGAATTACCATATTATTTTTGTAAAAAAAATCAACATAATTGACCCTTGAACAATGTAGGTTTACACTATGTGGATCCATTTATACATGAATTTTTTTTCAATATATATCTTGGAAAATTATTTTGACATTTGTGACAATTTAAAGAAACTCACATATACACTATAGCTTGCAAATATCAAAAAATTAAGAAAAAGGTAGGTATGTTATAAATGCATAAAATATCTGGCAATGTTAGTCTGTTTTTATCATTAACTACCATAACTATTTATACAGAATCTATTTAAAAAGTTAAAATTTATCACAACTTCTGTACACAAGCACCATACAGGTGACATTCACAGTTTAAAGAAAAGTAAGTATAAAGATGTAGTATTAGAACATACTTGCATTATATTATCTATAGTCATATACTATATAATAATTTTGTAGTCACCTCTTTTTTTTATTGTGTGAGTTTAAGTGCTGTATCTGCCTAAAACACAATGTGATGCTACTCATTTCTGTGTGAGAAATTCCTTGCCAGTAAATTGCCTATCACCTTAAGAAGTGGTATCATGCTTTTCACTTATTTTTCAACGTGTTTAGTGCAATACCATAAACTTTGAATAACGTCATGAAACCCATGTGAAGTACTGCTAGAAATGCTGGAAGTGCTTCTTAGACATTACAAGAAAATACTGAATTGCTTGATAGGTATTGTAGCTTGCCTGCCATTTCAAGATAAATGAATACACCATAAGGACCACTGTACACAAGAAAAGGAATGTAGTAAGCTGTTACTGCAGCTACACTGGCAGGTACAAAAACCTTGTACTTTTAAATACCATTTTCTGTCATATTGAAATTGCAGCTTTTACGTGGGTGCAGTATTGCTGTAGATGGCGTACCTATAGTCTCTACTATGATTCAAGAAAAAAAGTCGATGTTGTTATATAACAGTTTAAGCACAAAGAAGATAAAGGAGCTAAAGTTGGAGAAGTTAATGTCAGCAAAGGATGGTTTGATAAGTTTAGAAAGAGGTTTGCATATAAAATGTCAAGTTAACAAGACAAGAAGTTTCTATTGATCAGGAGGCAGCAAAAAAGTTCTTAATGGTAGCTACCATTAAGAAAATCATTGAGGAGAAATGATAATCTGCCTAAACAAGTCTTTAATGAAGATGGACATGCCCTATTCCGAGAGAACACACACACACACACACACACACACACACACACACACACACACACACACACACATGACATTTATTAGTAAGGAAGATAAGTAAGCATCCAGCTTTAAGGTAGAAATATGTAAGCTAACTCCACTTTTTTGTGCAAATGCATTGGAGTTTATGATCAGGACTGCCTTTACCTGTAAATTACTAATCTTTGAGCCTTGAAGACAAAAGATAAACACTAACTATCAGTCTTTTTATTTTACAACAAGAAAGTCTGGATAAAGAGAATCATGTTTCTTAATTGATTCCATTGATGCTGTGTTTTAGAAGTCAGAAAGTACATTGTCAGTAGATTACCTCTTAAAGTTCTTTTAATGTTGGACAATTGTCCTGGCCACCCAGAACCCTGTGAGTTCAACACCAAAGGCATAGAAGTATACTCCTTGCCAACAAACACATTTCTAATTCAGCCTTTAGATTAGGGGATCATAAAGATGTTTAAGGTATTTTTAACACACAGTGTTCTATGGAAATTATTGTCAATGCATTGGAAGACAACCCTGATAGAATATCACTAGAGCCTGGAATGATTACACCATGGAAGATGTCATCATTGTTATAGGAAAAGCCATGAAATAATACATTCCTGCTGGAGAAATATGTGTCCAGATGTAGTCCATAACTTCACAGGACTTAGAACAGAGCCAATCATGGAAATCTTGAGATTGTGGATATAGTACAACGGTGGAGAATAAAGAGTTTCAAGATACAAATCTTGGAGAAATTTGAGAGCTCTTAGATGCCACACCAGAGGAATTAACAGAAGACGACTTGCTGGAGATGAGTATTTTGAGCCAGTGCCAGATGATAAGGAAGAAGACCTGGAAGACACAGTGCCAGAAAACAAATTTACATTAGACAATCTAGTAGCAGGTCTCAATTATTCAAGACTGCTTTTGACATTTTTTATGACATGGGCAGGCATTAAAACTTAAACAAGTGTTGGAAGAAGGATTAGTGGATTAGTACCACATAGAAAAATGAAAAAAGCAAAAAGTCAGACAGAAATTATGATGTATTTCTGTAAAGTTACACCTAATGTGCCTGCCTCTCCTGTCTCTCCTTCTGCCCCTCCCCCTCTTCTACCTCTGCTACCTCTGAGACTGCAAACCCAGCCTCTCTTTTTTGCTCTTTTCTTCAGTCGGCTCAACAAAGACAGTGAGAATAAAGACCTTTATGATGATTCACTTTAACTGAATACATAGTAAATATATGTTTACTTTCATATGGCTTTTTAAAAATAGCATTTTCTTTTCTCTAGCTTACTATTCAGTATATAACACATACAACATACAAAAAGTGTTAATCAACTGTTTATATTGTCAGTAAGACTTCCACTCAACAGTAGGTTGTTAAGTTTTGGGGGGTCAATTGTTATATGTGGGTTTGTGACTGCACTGAGGGACACGCTTAGCCCCATGGTTTTCAAGGACCCGCTGTATTCCTTTAGTTCGCCATTCTGTGCCATTGAAAAATGTCTATCTTTCTATAGCATTGTTTTTATTACTCTGTCTTAAATTGAAATCAGGTAGCATAAGCCTCCAATCTCCAACTTTTAAAGTAAATGTTTAGCTATTCTACGTTGACAGGGTCCTACTCTGTCACCCAGGCTGGGGTACAGTGGCAAGATCACAGCTCACCATAGCCTCCACCTCCAAGGCTCAGGAGAGCCTTCTGCCTCAGCCTTCTGAGTAGCTGGGATTATAGGTATGTGCCACATATCCAGTTAATTTTTAAATTTTTTTGTAGAGGCAAGGTTTCACTATGTTGCCCACATTAATCTTGAACTCCTGGGCTCAAGCAGTTCTCTTGCCTTGACCTCCCAAAGTGCTGGGATTATAGGCATGAGCCATCACACCAGCCAAGTATTTTGCTTTTTTAATATAAATTTTAAAACTAGCTAGTCAATTTTTTCCTAAGAAAAAATCTGAAAGCACTTTGCTTGGTATTACATTGAATCTTTAGATCAATTTGGATAAGATTTACCATCTTAAAAATTAACAGCTGTATAATCCATGAGCAAGGTGTAAACCTCAGTTTGTTTAAATCTTTTGAAATTTCTCTCAGTGATATTTATACATTTCTGTGAACAAGTTTTGTGCACATTATATTAAAATCAATCCTAAGTATTTTTTGTTGATATTGTTATAAGATTTTTAAAGATTCAACCCCAAGTGGTCATTTGTAGTATATAGAAATAGCTTACATCATTTGATACTTGTTAAATGTATGTAGCATTATACCAACTTATATGCTGATGTATTAGAATGATCTGTATACACAACCAGGTCATCTTCATATTCATGCTTCATATAAAATGAAAACCTTCACTAGACTATCAGGGCCATTTAAGAAAAACTTGGTTTGTGACTCTGGTTCTCAGGAACCTTTCTTGGGGGCAAGAGTCATTGAGTGCTGGGGAACTACTTTTTTCACTGCTATGTGTAGAAATTTTATTGCGTTTAAAGGTTTTTAAATTTATGTACTGAACTTCAAAAAGTATATTATTTGTGGTCAATTTAATAATTATCTGAATTTAGCAAAAGAAAAATAAATACAACATATTTACTGATGCCTTATAGCAGCATTTGAACAACACTGTTCTTTAAAAAATATATTTAAATTTCTATCTCCATCAGATAAACTGGCTTGCATTTTTATTTTCTCTAAGCTCTAAGAACGCTATAGCCGCACCTATTACATGTGAGACATTTTCAAATTGGCTAATAGTACTATAAATGATTGTCTATGACTATGTTGCTAAATTTCTAATGAAAATAACTCATATTAATATGATTATTCTCTAAGATATATCATTGCCCTCATAATAACCAGTTTGAATAATTTGTTCTTTATCTCATAATTTTTATGTATTTTTGAGCCTATTTTCCTGGCTAGATTTTTTTATTCTGGATCCTTATTCTTTGAGTTCCCAATATACTCCTATGTTTGCTCTTATGGATCACTAAAAAAAAAAAAAAAGTTATATACAACCACGCATAAGCATGAGTTACTTCACTGCAGAATTGGGAAGCATTTACGAAGTCACTATTTTTCTTTTCTTTAGTCATTTAGCTCCATTTTCTTTTGTCTTCATATTTGTTTCACAAATTATATCCATTTTAATTCCTGTGCTGCTTGTTTTCCTTACCTCTGTTAGTTCTAAAAGTTCTCCATCATCAAGGCTTTGTCTGGTATATAAAAGACTCTGTATTCTTATTATGTTTAAACTGTATTTGTTTTTATTATTTAATTATCTATTTTAGTCTTTTAAAGCTCACATTGCTTGTATGCATTTTTACACACATTTTATTTATTAAGCAAGGTTACTAGTCAATTTCCTTTTAGAATAGGTTATAGTAGTCATATTTCCCTTCCTATTCTTACACATGCTAATACTTTTAAACTTTCTGCTATTTCTTTCCATGTGGATAACACACTGGAAAGTGTGTTACACTGTGCAATCACATATAATTTTAACAAAATTTTATAATCATAACCAGGTTTTAAATCTGCTACTTGCATTGATTTTATTAAATATTTAAAAAGAATCGCTAGTCTGAACAAAACCAGGTAAATTGCAGTGCCAATTTCAAGACAATAATAATATGTAACCAAAGATAAGTGTAAGAAATTAATATTATAATTTCATAACATCACAAAAGCAAATGGCTTGAAAGCTTAATAAAAACAAGAAACAGTCCATGCATGTTACAAACTTTCACTTGAACTTCAAGCATTTACAATAGAAAGCAAATAATTATGTTCTTCCAGGCATTTCATTCCAGCTTGAAAAGCAAAATATGACAAAATCAAAATGCTCATCTCAGGTTTTCCTGTTTGATACACTACTTTTTGTCATGTGTTTTGAAACAATTACTCTATATAGAATCACTTGAGTTTTAAATATTCCCATACTTTTTTCTTTTGTAATTTATTTAATCTGTACTGTCATCTTGCTATTTTAGCAATGTCCCTTGTAGAATTATGATCCACATATCAGTGGCTTTTTTTCTGGATTGTGGGTCATAGCCATGCTAATTTTAAATTGATGAGTATTTCTTTAAGCTAAGTGTTTAATTTAGACTTGAGGTTCTGACCCTAATCTAAAACATCTTACATGGTCAGTCACCTGAATATGCTTATGATTTGGTTTCCTTCTGGGTCTCTTACGACTCGTCTTCACATATAGATCAAATTTACACTTGATCAAACATTAACTGACATTTGGGTGGACAATTTTCTTTCGATGATTGCTTCATCTGAGCATTAGATTTTGCAACCTGAAATGTTTTATATATATATATATATTCACTAAGTTCCTCTCTCTCTCTAGAGAGAGAGAGGAACTTAGTGAATCTGTTGAGAGATTTATATTTATTTCTTTTGCTGTTGTCTATTTATATATATTTTTTCTTCTGCTCTTGTCTATTCACTATACCTATGTTGCTGTGGCAAATATGCAGATTCAACTATGATAGTTATGATTGCTAAATCTGTCTAAAATTATTGAGAGAGAGTTTATTAAAAGTTCTAATTTACTTAATATAAATTTGAATTATAGTAGAGCCTGCTTAAATGTAATTATGATCTCTTAATGACTTCCAATTGATTTTTGCTATGGCTACCACAATTAGAGTGCACCTAATTAATTTATTTTACTGTATAAGTAGAATTGAACATTTCCAGTGTCAGAATACTGGAGTGTTCTAAGCGACTGAGTTGAGAAGTATTTATATAAGAAAAAAAAAAAAAGCATCAGTATACCTATATTTTAACAATGTAAAATACTTAAAATACTTGGAGTTCATTAAAGAAAACCCTTTCATTTTGCAAATAGGAGATATTGGTAGAGTTATACATAATTTTCCCCCAGACATAATAATAAAACAATGAAAACAGAATACAGTACTTCTAATTATTTCCACTCTTCCTGATCATATACCTAGAAATGCTGTTTGAATCTGGAAGATTGTCTGTATGGTTAATAACTTATCATTTTATTTCTCTCCCATAACACATACGTTGGTTAAGAGATGGGTGGGCTAGACAACTGCCAAAATTTCCGTGCATTCTGTCATAACTAATGGATTCAGATGAGACTGGAGACATGTTTCACATTTTGGAGCTTGTGATACTTTGCTGATTAATTCTGGCATCATATTGAGCAAAGACCATGTGGCTTGTTAAAAATGTTTACAGTTTATTAAAATATTTTCCTATGATTTTTTAAAAATGTGTTCCACACTAAACAAATAATTAATTTTCGGTGTAATGTTTTCCAAATAGCTGTTATTATTTACTTCCAAATAACTAATAAATAACCAATGTTATTTATTTAATCTGAAAAAAATAGAATATCCCATTTAGAACATAATCTTT
This sequence comes from Carlito syrichta, assembly GCF_000164805.1. Lineage (NCBI taxonomy): Eukaryota > Metazoa > Chordata > Mammalia > Primates > Tarsiidae > Carlito > Carlito syrichta. The sequence goes on along the minus strand of NW_007247864.1, from coordinate 388,106 downwards.
AAAAATAATGTTATGATTACAAATATTTGTTGCCTGTGGTTGTTAACTTTATTAGACTAAGCAGTGTCCAACTAGCTAGCAATATGTTATTTCTGGATATGTCTGTTAGAGTGTTTCCAGATGAGATTAGCATTTGGATGGTAACACTGACTAAAGAAGAGCCTTATTCACCAATGTAAGAGAGTTTTATCCTCCTATTGAAAGGGCATAGGCCGGGCTCGGTGGCTCTGCCTGTAATTCCAGCATTTTGGGAAGCCAAGGGAAGTGGATTGCCTGAGTCCGTGGGTTCGAGACCAGACTGGGCAATCTGACAAGACCCCGTCTCTACAATAAATTTTTAAAAATTAGCCGGGCATGGTAGTGCACGCCAGGAGTTCTGGCTACTTGGAAGGCTGAGGCAGAAGGATCCCCGAAGCCCAGCAGGTCAACACTGGAGTGGCTGTGAGTATGCCACAGCCCTCCAGCCTGGACGATGGAGTGAGACTCCAACTCAAAAAAAGGAAAAAAAAAAAGGGGGCATCAGACAACAAACATGTGCAGAAAGGGAAAATGTGCTCTTTCTCTCTGATCTCGGACGTCATCTTCTGCTGTTGGATATCAGTGCTGACTTAAATTTCATTAAAATCTATTAAACCCTAAATATTAGAATGCCTTTTTTTGTATAATCTACTGATTTGTATAAAAAATTTTCAATCAAGAAAAACAAAAATTTCACACTGAAAATCATTTCTGTTAGAACACATATAGCATCGTTTCATTGTTAGAGCTACTAGTGCATAGTGATTTTAATGGCTCAAATAACTCTCAGTTCACACCTTTACCAGCTGTGTAACTTTGTGCATATTATTGATCATCTCTGTGCTCCAATCAGTTCAACTATTAAATGAGAATAATATTAATAACTCAGCCAGGCGCAATGGTTTACACCTGCAATCCCAGAACCTTGAGAGGCTGAGGCAAGAGAATCACTTGAGACCAATTCAAGACCAAATTTGAAGCATAGTAAGAACTCATCTCTAGAAAAATAAAAAATAAAAAAGTAGATGGGCATGGTGACAAATGCTTGTAGTCTCACCGACTTTGGAGGCTGAGGCAGAAGGGTTCCTTAAAGCCCAGGAATCTGAGGCTGCAGTGAGCTATGATCACACCACTGCGCTCCAACCTGGGCAACAGTGTGAGATCTTTTCTCCATTAAAAAACAAAACAAAACAAAAAACCCTAATTCATGGCATTGTTGTGAATATTTAAAAGAGTCTCTGACACAGAGTAACATAGTTAATAATAGAGTGGAGATTAACACATTTGAATGTTCATTATCAGCGGCTTGACTAAATACATTAGCAGATCTGTAAGCCCTCCTATTATAGGAAAATTTATTTGGGTAAATTAGTACTTACATATTTAACGTTATCATTTTTACTTAAATTTAACAGTTCGCCAAAGAGGACTAGGGAAAAATATGATAGAGTGTCTTTGGTTTACTGAAATGGATATGTAGCATAGTCAATACTATTTATTACCTGTAAATGCAGAATGCTATCATATTAAGAAAACTGAAGTAAAAATTTCCAGATAATAAGTAATTAAAATATTAGTAGCAAGATCCTGGGCTCTAAATATTAGTGATAAACTAAATTACAATTTACTTATTATAATATGAAAAACTGAAATAAATAATCTCTATATATCTATGAAATTACTAATTAAAAGATGTTCTTTTTCTTTATTTTGCTGGATTTCATGGAGGTATGTAACTCCAAAAATATAGTCTAAAAATTATTGCATATCATATAACCATCACAAACATTGTTTTACATTTATTAGCTTTCCACTACTTAATTACGTTTAAAATAAATTCTGCTATAGACAAAAAGATCTGTTTTTAGTTGTACACAGAGGAATCTAACTTTTTTAGCTTCATAACTACATACTGACCTCTTATTTTTCTTTTGGCCTTTTCACATTTTTAAAATTAATACTTTTTTAATTGACATTTTGTAATTGTACATATTTGTGGTGTACAATATGATGTTTTATTGCATATAAATGTTGTGGGATGACCCAGTCAGAGTAGTTAGTGTATCCATCACCACATGCATTTATCATATCTTTGTGGTGAGAACATTGAAAAGTTTCTTTTCTAGCTTTTTTGTAATATACAATGTTTCACTGTTAACTATAGTCAGTCTACTGTTCAATAGATCACTGGAGTTTTTTTCCTCCTATCTAATTGTAACTTTGCACCTGTTGGCCAACTGCTTCCTGTCTTCTCCTCACCCCTTTCTTTCCTTTTCTCTTCTCTCTGGTAACACTACTTACTCTGTACTTATGATATGATAGAAGCATTTTTTTTAAAGGTACCACATGTGAGTGAGATCATGTAGTATTAGTATCTTTCTGTGTCTGGCTTATTCCACTTAATATAATAACCTCCCAGTTAATATAATGACCTGCATGTTAATGAAAAATGACAGAATTTTATTTTTTCTTATGGTTGAATAGTATTCCATTGTCTGTATACCACATTTCCTTTATCCATTATCAATTATTACACACTTAGGGTGATACCATATCCTGGCTATTGTAAATAGTGATGCAAAAACCTGAGAGTTTAGATATCTCTTCCACATACTTAACTTCCATTGGATATGTAACCAGTAATGGAAGTAGTGAAAACAATGGAAGTAGTGGTAGGTGTATTTTTAAATTTTTGAGAGGTGTATTTTTAAATTGTTTCCCACAATGGCTATGCTAGTTTATCCTTCTACCAACAGTATGTGTTTCTTTTTGTTCCCATTCTTGCCAACATTTGTATTTTGTCTTTGTGATCATAACAATTCTAACCGGAGTAAGGTGGTATATTCTGGTGGTTTTTTTTATTTGAATTTCTCTTTTGAGAAATGTTTTCTAAGGTTTTTTGTCCATTTTTAAATTTGGGTAGTGTGTCATTCCCTGGTGCTCTCCAGCAAACTTCCTCATCACCCTAGCCCAAATACAGTTATTATTTATCTGATATTTTAGGTTTGTTTTATTTTGTTTTTTTAATGTATTGTAGAGACAAGGTCTCTCCGTGTTGCCTGGACTGGTCTCCAACCTGCAGACTAAGGCAATCCATTTGCCTCAGCCTCCCAAAATGCTGGGATTACAGGTTAAGCCACCAAGCTTGGCCTTAACTGAGTTATTTCAAAAGACCTTTTTATTCAGAAATTATTTATTTTGCTTTATCTAATTCTGTTATTGAAGCTTCCAATTGTATTTGCTATTTCCTTGAATGAATTATTCAGCTCCAAGATTTCTATTTGGTTACTTTTATGATATCTATTTCTTTGTTGAATTTCTCATTCATATCATGAATGATATTTTATTCTGGTTTTCTGATATTTCATCCTGGTTTCACTGAACTGTTTGTGTTCTCTTGTGTCTCACCAAATTTATTTGAGATCATTATCTTGAATTTCTTTTCAGACATTTTGTAAATGTCCTATTCTTTGGGGTCTGTTGCTAAAAACTTATTGTGTTCCTTTTGGAATATCGTGTGTGTGTGTGTGTGTGTGTGTGTCCCTATATGAATATCTGCACATCTAGTGAAATAATTTTTTTTTTCCAATTTTATGGAGTAGCTTTTATAGAGAGAGAATTCATCTTGTAAGTTGGTCTCAGGGTATTGGCTGGATATGGTGCACCGGCTATGGTTTTGGGAAGACACAGTAGTGGCTATGATTCTTCACGCATTCTTTTCTGTTGTAATCATCTCAGTGATATCTGAAATTACCTTAGTGGCCGAGGCTCTGGGAATTTGTGCTGGTAGTGGTAGAGATTTGCTGGGGGTGGGGGCACTGTGCTTGTGGTTGGCCTGGTAAAATGAGGTAAATAGCCAGTTGGCGCTCCAGATATGTAGCCACCACACTGCTGGCTGTTAGGCTTGGACACACGAGAGCCTAACTGGCTATAGGCTGTCCAGCTGTTGCTCCGAGGTGGTGGAGCTACTACCAAAGTGGATGTTGAGTCAGGCACACACGAGCATAGTGGGGCTAAGCAGCCATGTGGTGGTTTCTTGGGGTGGATGGGGCTGCATCTGGCTGTCATCCTGGGTGCAGTTATGTGCAAGTGTGATGGGGTGAGGGGATTCTATGGTGGTCTTTCAGGAGGGCCAAAGTCACCACAGAGCCAGTTGTTGGGCTGGGCATGAGCACACATGGCCCTCAGCAAGCCAACCAGTTGTACAGAACAGACAGATCTGTGGGAGTACAGAGGCAAGCTGACTGTTAAGCAGCTTTTCCACTGTGCAAGTCCACCTGTTCCCTTTGGGGGTTGTGTATTGTGTGGGTTTGAATACTAGGGTCTCAGTCAGTCCATCTGGCCTATGCTCTAGGCAGCTAGGATCATGGCGTTATAGGTACACTTTGTGAACATGATGGAATGACAGTGGGGCCTCAGGGATGGAGATAATCAGTGACTACTAGCCATCAGAGAAGGATGCACTCTAGTTTCAAGAGAGTGCCAAACTGTAGCAACTTCGCTTATGAGCATGAGAGTGCTCAAGGTGAGTTCCTATTCTGAGGCTCTGGAGCTGCACAAATTTCAGACTACTCTCTAAACTGAATTCAGGACCTGTGAGCACTAGGAGATTCTCCTGTAGAAGAGAATCAGTATGGCATTTGTGGCAGGAATAAGGACTTCTGGACCTCCAGCATACGTTTTCCCCATAAAAAGTACCCCTGAGCCAATTTTGATGGGGAAGATAGTGTGACAGCGACAGAATGTCTTACTTCCCTCTCTATAGTGCTACTCTGGGTTTCCTGTGCTCCACGGGGATTTTGCCATTCCCTGGTGCTCTCTAGCAAACTTCCTCATCATCCTAGCCCAAATACAGTTATTTATCTGATATTTTAGTTTAGGTTTTTTTGTTTTTGTTTTTGTTTTTGTGTGAGGGAGGTAAGTCCAGGTAACACTAGGAGGTAATTAATACCAGGTAACTCTAGTCAGCCATCTTGGTGATGTCACTCTGAGCTCTTCTTATTGTATTCCAACAAGAATTTTCCCTATCTGCGTTTTATTCCTCAAAATTAATATGTCAAAAGAAAGATATATCTTAAGTTCAATAAAATATATACAGCCACATTTAAAATGGATACAATTAGATTTACCTGAGAATATCTCATCTTGAATTTAAAAATAAGAATGCACACCGTGAATATACATATATGGAATAATGTGTACCAAGTATCATTGGGATCTATTTCTATGATTTATGGAATTTTAGACATGTTAATTTTGTATCTTTTGCTTATTGAGTTTTCAAATAACAAAATGCTCTTTTGTAAAAAACAAAAACAAAAAAACAAAAAAAAAAAACAGTTTAAAAACATTGCTACAATTTAAAAGATTATTTAAGGCCGGGAGCAGTGGCTCAGCCTGTAATCCCAGCACTTTGGGAGGTAGGGGAGAGAGGCTTGTCTGAGCCCAGGGGTTCGAGACCAGCCTGGGAAACTTGGTGAGACCTTGTCTATACAGTAAATCACAAAAACTAACCAGGCATGGTGGTGTGCCTCTGTCATTCCAGCTACTTGGAAGGCTGAGGCAAAAGGACCCCCTGAGCCCAGCAGGTTTAGACTGTGGTGGCTGTGAGCATGCCACTGCACTCCAGCCTGGGCAACAAAAGTGGGACTCTAACTAAAAAAAAAAAAAAAAAAAAAAATTAAGATCATAATCAAATTTCATTTTATCTCATCTTTCCTGATATTTCTCAAAAAAGTGAATTTATTCTAATTTTGAAACCATATAGTACTGTATTTTACTTCTCTTATAACCAATCAGGTGTTTTGCCATAAGTTATAGTATATATTCACATAATTCAAGATTTTCTTGTGGAAAAGGTTGTACTTTCTCAACTGTGAATTACAAATGATGGAGTGTCTCAAACATAATTGGTATTCAATAAATATTTGACAAATTATTTGGAAAGTTTATTGACACAATCATTTACTCATAGCCACAGATACCACCTTTTAACTTATTACAAAATAATAAAATAATATGCATTTTGTAGTCAGTTTCTATTGGTTAAAGCTAACGACTTCAAGCTAATTATTTATGCAGTAAGATTCACAAGGTTAACAAATTATAGTAGCAATTAAATTTTGTTAAAAACATTAAAGCAACAGCAAGCTGACTGGATGTTGAAAGATAACACTGCACTCTCTTTTTGGCAGTGACTCCCCAGTCAAACACAGGATGAAAGAAAATTTTCCAATATCACCTTAGTTGAGTATTAGCAAAATTCAGCACTTCTTATAAGTGTTGGATATCTTAAAGGAAAATCAAGTATAGCGATTCTATATTTTAAATCACATAGCAGAAAAAAAATGGAATATGGATTAGAAGACCCAAGAATTAGCTATGACCTTTTATTACCTTTGCAAGTCACTTGACCTGCCAACTCCTCAGCCTCTTTGTGCATAGTGTATGGAGATATGATTAACGAATTTTGGTTTATTCTAGCTTTAAACCTTTATTTTTTTGTCTTTCTATGGTTTTAAATTTTATTTTTTATGTACAGTGGAAGAAATATTTTTTGAGTAGTTATATGGCCACAGGAATGTGTCTATACATAATATTGGTTTTCTATATTAATCATAATATTTTCCTCTCAGGGGAAACTATTTACTTCAGTCATTTATGATGTGAGCATGATTATCAAGAAGGGTTAATATTTATATATCTTATGATGGATCAGTTATTATCATGCCATACATTTTACTATTATTTTTGACTAAGTCTAGGAGTCCATACTGAGTTTTCTTCTGAAGCTCTTGTTAAGGTTATGATTGACAGATAAGTTTCATCTTGAATGATATGCAATTTTTCCTGCATTTTGATTCGGGATAATCTAACATGAAAAGAGAGAGTTCTCCTATTAACTGGAAAGATAGTTGTGTCATGAGATGTCATTGTAAAAAAAAATAGAGAAAATTGAATATTTTTATTTCCTGTTTATATTTTTCTTCAAATTAAGTATACGTTTTGAATAGAATATATCAAGTATGATGTCTAAATGTGAAATAAGAATATTATATGCAACAAAATTCTTATCTAAATACATTAGTCTTTTGTGATAACTAGTCAGAGTATTTTCAATAAAACCATTTTGGGTATATATATATATGTATTTGTTCATTTGTTTTGTTTTGGAGTCAGAGTCTCTCACTCTGTCACCCAGACTGGAGTGTAGTGGCATGATCCCAACTCACACAGCTTCTATTTCCTGGGATGAGGTGATCCTTCCACCTCAGCCTCCCGAGCAGCTGTAACTACAAGTAAACACCACCATGAGTGGCTTATTTATTTATTTTTTGTAGAAATGAGGTCTTGCTCTGTTGCCCAGGCAGGTCTTGAACTCCTGGCCTCAAGCAATCCTGTGGTCTCTACCTCCCAGAGTGCTGGAACTACAGGCATGAGCTACTGCACCCAGCTAGTTTATATATTTAATAAGAGCATATAGCCCTGGGTTACATGGTGAAGACCTATTCAGTTAAATGACTTGTATTACTTTAATCCACAGGTAGGATTAAAATTTTCTTTTTATATGAAGAAAAACTACTCTTTTTGTAATTTACATATATCTGAAAGGGAAAATTCATAAGTGAATCCTCTAGTTTAAAAATGTGAGTATGAGTTAGCAGTTATGATCCCCCTTATATATACCTGAAGTATTCTTATGAGTAGTATATAATGAGCCCCCAAAATTGAAGTTATATAATGAACAGTTGAACTTGTAAACCTATCACCTTTTACATTATCTACAAGCAAATACAAAAAAGAAAAGATTCAGTAAAGAATATCTGAGTTATTCATACCAATCCTATTATTTGTATTGATTTCATAATTAGTAAACTTCATTTTCCACTCTGTGAAGTGATAATGCTTCTGGCTATGAGCTCTTTTATTTCAGGACTCTAATTTAAAACATTTCATCCACCTCCGAAAGTTGTAAAATGATTCACATGCTGATCTCCCAGAAGGTATATCATAATGTGGATGTGCTATGCTTTGCAAGTACAAACAGAATGTTAAAAGATCAGATTACCTTTCTTCTTGGAAACCCAAACTACACCTAAGATGTGAAATGCAGCTTTTATTTTGCTGGAGGCTCTCAGAGGTGTAGCTGTTGGTTGGCAACACCATTAAGTAGGTTCAAGTTGGGAATGGAAGGTTAACAACAGTCTCTGTAATAGAAATGTAGACAAAAGATAATCCAACTTTCTCGCTTTCAAGGGATTCACTGGCGGGAGCTCACTGTGAGCTCTCAGTATTAAATCTAATAAAGTCCTCAGGCAGAGCAATGGTAGGGTTGTTACCTTTGAGAAATGACACTGATTTTCTGCATTTGGAGTCAGGAACAGGCACAGTGAAAGATTTTTATATTTTAAGGGAACATGTACTGAAATCAAGATTTGTAATAATTTTATAGCTCCAGTTTTTATAAATGAATGAACATTTCCAGTATAAAAGTCTTGAATTAAAATACTATAATGGCACTGCTCCCTTCCAGTTATTTTCCAAGTCATAAACTGACACAGACACTGACATATAATTTTGCAACTGTGCTTCATCAAACCAAACTTATTTTTCCTAACTCAATTTTCCCTCAAGTGAACAGTGTCATCACAGGAAGAGTCTATAATTTAAGTGCTACTAATCACTTGATTTAATTTGAATATAAAGCAGAATATTAGTCTGAGAAGAAGAACCTTGTAATGTGTAAAGGTTTGAAGGTGCAGTTAACCTGAAAATTCTAGTGTCAGTTCATTTTTTCAAGTTGCCCTTAACATATCTCTTTTCAGCTATTTGCACTTACTCCAGAATAACGTAGTGCTCATGAAGATTTCCTAAAGACATTTTATCTGGGAAGAGCTACATAGAAATAATTTTTTCCTTGATAAGATCTTAACTTGCTCACTACACTATCTTGAATTTGAAATTTTTGCTTTTCATGAAGAATTTGCCATACATAGCCTTCTTTTCAAATTATTTTTTAAAAACAGCAATCTAAGGCAAATGACAAAGATACTACTATTTTAGATAAATTGAAGATTTTTTGGAATTAAAAATATGTGCAAACAAAAAATAGAAATGATCATGAGCAGCAAAAACATATCTTACACTAAATACTAGCATCACTAAACCAGTAATCAGAATGAACACCACCAATGAATGTCTATGAGTCATCTGATGGATGCTATATTTATTTTAAATTTCAAATACTTTTTTACTTAAAAATCTTTATATAATATGTTGGATGACATATTGTACTTTTAGTCATTTCTAGATTTAAGATGTTATTTTAATTTGAATTTAATCACTCAATCCAAAACTGTAATAGGATGTATCTATTGTAGATTCTCTCTCTCTCTCTCTCTCTCTCTCTCTCTCTCCTCCAATTACTTTCTCCTTTATAAGAAGTCTACCCACTTTGAATGTTTTATAACATCTTCAACTCTACTTAGATATGAACTGCATGCTTTTCAATAGGCAAGATATTTAAATTTTCTAATAAGAGACATGTATTTGAGGGAGAAGTTGTTAACAGGTATGGGAATGCAATAAATCATTTTAAAGATGGAATGTGTTTATTTGCAATAATATTTCTAATTTATCTCTAAAAATACATTGGAGCAGAGGACACAAAGGAAGGCGAGGCACAATTAAGCAAGCATAATGTAAGATGAGTCTAATTACTGCATTGTCTACATCCTTACATTATATATTGAGTGAAGCAGGTCTGCATTCTTTCTTTATGTGAGTGGTGATATCAGACCACATATACTGTAATTTTGAGTCAGAAAATTGCTGGTTCATAGCTCTGGCTTCACATCTGGCAAAACTATTCCTCAGATAGCCTCTGATCTTTGAAGACGTAGATATCATTACAATTAATTGAATCCATATGACATTTGGATAAGCAGGAATATCATGATAGAACTAAATGACCTTATTACCATTGCTACCTATGAAGTTAGCACAAAAAATAAACACCAAATTACATTTCAAATGCTTAATCAGTGGCATTGTCCACACTAGTTCTTCAACTACATCTTGATTTCATTACCCTTTTCAACTTCTTATAGCCTGACAAATTTTCCTTTGGACCATTTTCTTACAAGGTCAAGTCATTTTCTAATGTAAGCCCAGCAAAATGTTGATGGCCCTAGACAATTTTTTGATTTAAACTTCTCAGCAAAAATTCCCATTGGGAATATTTTGCAGAAAGGAATGCTCCCAAAAGAAAAGAAATAAGGAAACAAAGCAATCAACCCCAGTGAAGTTAAAAGACCAAAGGACCATCAATACAATTAAGATACAATTGAGATAAATATGATAAAGAACTTGGTCTTTATTTATATATTTTTATTTTTCCCATGAGAGCTGAAATAATTTTAAATAAAGTAATCTCTAAGCAGTTGTTGTTCCTTACACCTTTTATTTAAAAGAAATTATGCTAGACTTTAATGGAAAATGGGGATATTATCAATATGTGAGGATACAAATGTTTTAGGGAATATTAAAGTTGTTTGATAAGTTATAGCATCCCTTGTGGATATCGTGGCACCTACAGGTTGAATTTAGTTCATAAAACCTTCTGAGATATCTTTTGTATCATAATAATAATAGTTTATCTTGGTTAAAACTAGAAATGTGCAAAAATAATTTAGGATATGATGACCACCATGGAGCAGCAAATTGATGCCTCTCTTGCCAACCAAGGCAGAGAGCAGGGACCTAGCCACCAAGAGACAAAACATCTGAAACACTTTTGGATGAGTGGAACACCCTGTACCCAGCAAAGTTCTCCTTGAACATAGAGACTAGGAAGTGACAGCAGACATGGGAATCTGGGTGCCCCAGCCCACACCGTGCACCAAGTTTACACAGAAACAAAGCCCTGCCCGGTGAAGGAGAGTGGGTTAGCTATTCTATGATGCTTTGAGTCAGTTCATCCTCTTGCAGTTATGTACAAATCACTGGTCCCACATGGGAGGAGTCCTGGTCAAGACAGTGCCAATCAACCACAGTTCAAGTGGAATGGGGGACAAAACCCACACCCAGTCAGCCACCATAAATGTGGCTTCTACCAGCATAGCTTGGTGACTGACTCCCCAGCAAGGAAAGCCCACCTTCAGAGTGAACCTGGCTAGTCGCTGCCACCAACAGCTGATAGTCATCTTCCCAGTCAGTTGAGAATGAATCACCTCCAGCCGGGCTTGGTGGCTCAGCCTGTAATCCCGTGCTTTGGGAGGCTGAGGTGAGTGGATTGCCTGAGCCCGTGGGTTCAAGACCCGCCTGCAACTTGGAGCGACTTCATCTCTACAATAAATCAAAATAAATAAATAAATAAATTAGCCAGGCGTGGTAGCACACGCCTGTAATTCCAGCTACTTGGAAAACTGAGATGGAAGAATCGCCTGAGCCCAGCAGGTCGAGGTTGTGGTGGCCTGGAGCATGCCACTGAACTCCAGTCTGAGCGACAGAGTGAGACTCCAACTCAAAAAAAAAAAAAAAAGAGAATAAAACCTCCAATCCCTGCATGCTTACAGAGTGGTTCTTTCACATCCATGGCAGGGAACTCACTTTTTTTCAGGAGCAGAGTGAGGACTTGAACAGGGAGGAAGAAAAATGAAAGATGCTCAAAGGCTTTCTTGGTGGAAAGACATTGGGGTGACAAATCGCAGATAGCAGATCAGGGGGCCCAGCCCTCCACTTGCTCTCCACAGAGTGCTAGCAGCAGTGGCTAAAAACGTACCCAACTAAATGAACAGCTGGAGAGAAAATCTACAGGAGAAAAACCTACCACAGGGTGGAGCAAGGAACAGAAGTGAATGCCCCTCCCTCTCTAACTGAGGGACCTAAATTGAACCACAGAAAGACCCTAGGAAAGAGGGTTGTTGACTTGCTTCAAAGCAACAAAAATAAAGACAAACCATAGAAAAGGAAGAAAGACCTATCACAAATGAGGAAAAATCCACACACAAAAATATAGGCAACTCTCCTAAAAAGACAGTGCCCACAAAAGCAGTTATCAGAGAGCAAACTATGGAATCCCCACCCAGAATGACCTGCCACAGATGAAAATCACAGAAATCAGAGATTGGATGACTAAAATGAACAGAGAGAATCAAGAGAAACTAGAAATGAAACTCACTGAATGTTGTACAGGAAATAAAAGCAGAGTTGGCCAATTTCAGAAAAGCCTATTCTGAAATAAGAAAATGAACAACTTCATCCTGGAAATCAAAAACACTGTAACAAGCATAAGAAGCAGAAGAAAGAATCTTAGAGTTTGAAGATCAAAATATGGAATTAGCCTAGTCTGTCAAAAATATAGAAAAAAAATTTCAAAAAGAAGGAGCAAAGCCACTGAGAGATGTGGGGCTATGTCAAGAAGCCAAATCTATACTTGATTTGTATCCCTGAAGCAGAAAGGAAATTGAGACCACTATGGAATAAACATTCCATGGGGTCATCCAAGAAAACTTCACATGTCTCGCTGGAAATGTGACCATTCAAGCACCAGAGATTCAGAGATCCCCCTGCAAGGTACACATGAGAAGATCATCCCCAAGACAGAGTAATCCTCCTCCACAAAGTAAGCATAAAAGAAAAAATTCTAAAGACTGTAAGAAAGAAAGATCAGACTTCCTACAAGGGAAGATCCATCAGAATTGCTCCAGACTTATCTGCAGAAAGACTACAAGCCAGAAGGGATTTGAGTCCAATTATTAATGCTCTTAAAGATAAGCAATTCCGGCCAAGAATTTCCTACCATCCCAAGCTAAGCCTCACCAGTGACAGATAATTAAAATCCTCCCCTGAGGATTTAGCATCCAATCACTAAGACAATATGTTGCCTCCAGATCAGACTTTCAGGAGATGCTTAAGAAGTTGAACACAGAATATAAAAGAATATTCATACTGATCACAAAATAACAGGCAAGCATATAATTAACAGTGTATACAGAACACTCAAAAATGAAAATATGCACATCATAAATAAAAAAGTAAAAAGAAAAAGTGTAGCCCCATAAGAGCTTTATGACAGGGGTAAATGCTCACATTTCAATAATCAATTTGAATGTGAATGGACTAAATGCACCAATGAAGAGACATAGAAAGGCAAACTGGATAAAGAAGCATAATCCAACAGTCTGCTGCCTCCAAGAAACTCTTCTCGCTGCAAAGGACACCCACAGACTCAAAATTGGAGGTTGGAAAATGGTGTTTCAGGAAAAATGGAAAACAGAAAAGAGTAGGGGTAGCTATTTTTATATCAGACAAAGCAGACTTCAAACCATCAAAAATTAAAAAGGACACAGAGGGACACTACATAATGTAAAAAAACTCAATCCACCAGCAAGAAATATCCATCTTAAACATATGCACACCAAACAGGAGCACCAAGCTTTGTGAAACAACTACTTAATAAACTAAGAGAAGACATTGACTCTCACACAATCATATTTGTAGACCTAAGTGTCCCAATAACAACTTTAGATAGATCATTCAGGCAAAAAAACCAAAGAGGTGATGTGGAACCTTAACTCAATGCTATAAAAAATGGAATTAATAGATACTACAAAGCACTCAACCCAACATCTACTCATTAGCACATAAACATACTCTAAGATTAATTACATTCTAGGGCATAAATCAAGCATGAACAAATTTAAAAAGATCAAAATAATATCATGTATCTTCTCAGACTACAGTGGAATAAAAATAAATATACCCCCAAAACACACAAATATGATCACTAAACAACATGCTACTGACTGATTTCTGAGTCAACACAGATATTGAGACAGAAATAAAAGGATTTCTGGAAACAAACTAAAACAAAGACTCATCTTATCAGAACCTCTAGGATGCCACAAAAGTGATGTTAAGAGGAAAATTCATAGTATTGCATGAACACATCGAGAATACAAAAAGACAAGGAAACACTAACATCACACCTAAAGGAATTCGAAAGGCAAGATCTTTTAAATCCTAACTTCAACAGCAGAATCCAGATCACCAAAATAAAATCACACTTGCAGGATACAGAAAACAAAAATATCATGGAAAAGACCAACAAGACAAAAAACTGTTTCTTTGAAAGAATAAATAATAAATAACAGAAACAAACAAACAAAATTCCATGCTCACACATTGGAAGAATCAACATTGCTAAGATGTCGATCCTACCAAAGGTAATCTACAGTTTCAATGCAATAACCATTAAATTACCAACATAATTCTTCTCACACCAGGAATGATAATAGTAAATATAGAAACATAAAAGACCATGATAACCAAACAATCCTTAGCAAAGAAACAAAGTAGGAGGTATCACACCTCCAGACTTCAAACTTTACTATATGACTACAAAAATCAAAACAGCCTGGTATTGGTACAAGAACAGGCATATAGACCAATGGAACAGGATAGAGATTCTGGAAGTAAAGCCTCAATTTCTCAACCAACTCATTTTTGACAAAACCTCCAACAACAACCACTTGAGAGAAGAGAACCTATTCAATAAATGGTGCTGGGAAAACTGACCACATGCAGAAGATTGAAACAGGAGCCCTACCTATCACCATACACAAAAGTCAACTCTAAATGAATCAAAGACCAAAGCATAAAACTTCAAACTATAGGAACCTTAGAAAATGCAGGAGACACCCTTATGAAAATTGGAACTGGTAACCAATTCCTGATCAAAACCCCAAGTGCCCATGCCATAAGAGATAAGATAGACAAGTGGGACCTCATTAAATTGAAAAGTTGCTGCAAGGCCAAAGAAACCATCAAGAGAATGAGGAGAGAGCTCCCACACTGGGAAAAAATATATTCTAACTTTACATCTGACACAGGTCTAACATCATGAATCCACAAGGAACTCAAACATCTCAAAAGGAAAAAAAACAAGCAACCCCATTAAAAAGTGGACAAAAGACATGAATAGACACTTCTCAAAAAAAGACATACAAGCAGCCAAGAGATATATGAAAAAGTGCTCAGCCTCACTCATCATCAAAGAAATGCAAATCAAAGCCACACTAAGATACTATCCAATTCCAGTGACGATGGCTATCATCAATAACTCAAAAAACAACAGATACTGGAGAGGATGTGGGGAAAAGGGAGCACTTCTACACTGTTAGTGGGAGTGTAAATTAGTACAGCCTCTGTGGAAAACAGTGTGGTGACTCTTAAATGATCTAAAACTTGACCTTCTACACAACCCAGCAATTCCATTTTGGGCAATATACCCAGAGGAAATCAAATCATTATTTTAAAAAGATACAAAAAGGAAAAAATTAAAGATACTTGGCTCGGCAATGACTCATGTCTATAATCCCAGCAATTTTGCGGTAGAGGTGAGAGGTTTGCCTGGGTCCAGGGGTTTGAGACCCAGTCTGGGCAACTTGGTGAGATTCTGTCTCTACAATCAATAAAAAAATTAGTCAGGCTTAGTGACACATGCCTATAGCTCCAACTATTTGGAAAGTTGAGGTGGAAGGATCACCTGAGTCTAGCAGGTCAAAGCCACAGTGGCTGTGAGTGTGCCACAGCACTCCAGCCTGGGTGACAGAGTGAGACTTTGACTAAAAAACAAAACAAAAAACAAAAACAAAAAAATACTAGCACACACATGTTTATTGTGGCATTATTCACAAAAACATGGAACCAACTGTGCTGCCCATTGAAAGTGGACTGGATAAAAATAACGTGGTACATATACATGATGAAATATTACACAGCCATAAAGAAGGACAAAATGATGGACTTCACAGCAACTCGGATGGATTTAAAGTCTATAATACTCAGTGATATCACAGAAACAAAGGGCTTAGTACTACATGTTCTCACTCATTAGTGGACCCTGGACATTTATTATAATACTGTAAGAAAAGGATTAGGTAGTAGCAGGACACTGCTAAGGCTGGGAGGCAGACAACATCAATAAGGGCACCTGATCTCAAAAAAGGTGAAGTGTGGACCAAAGGGAAGTCCAACCTTTACCCACACGATGACCGCTTACATACTTAATCCTGAATTGTTCTCCACATCTTTATTATTAAAAAAAAGAAAGTGGACTGGATAAAGAAAATGTAGAAAAGAAAATACAGGATGGAGTATTGGACAGCCATAAAGAAGAACAAGGGCTTCTCAGCAAATTGGATGGAGTTGGAGACTATGATACTAAGTTAACGATCACAGAAGCAACTGAATACTACATATTCTCACTCATAACTGGGCCTTGAACATTAATTACATCAGCAGAGGGAAGGGATCAGCAGCTGCTGGACACTGGTAGGGGAAGAACGGCAGGAGGAGAGCAGGGGACACATGAGAAACAAAGGATACTTGGTCCACTACCAGAGGGAGTGAAAGCCAGTTAGAAACCCAGACTTCCTGCATGCAGCCCACTTATGTAGCTTACCTTCACTTGTACCCCTCATCTCTATAATAGAATAAAATAAAATATTTTAGCAAAGAACTTTTGCTTTGGGAAAAAATCATGTGTTTGCCTCTTTAGGCTGTTTGGCATGAATTTGGAAAATTCTAAGTTAAGAACACAATTTTTCTGCATAAATGTCTAACAAAATGGTTAATGAAAAGAAAAACTAAAAGATTAAATAGTTTGGACCAAAATGTCTGTAACTGCAAAAAGTAAATGTTTTCAATCTCTCTAAGTGTTGTACTTAGCAAGGAATTGTTTTGAATTCTGAATTTAAGATGTATTAATTTATAAAATCTTTAGAAAATCATTAATGCTCAGAAAACAATAGACATAAATTTCTCTTAAAATTAAGTAGACTTTGTCTCAACATGTTTTACAAATTCACTTCTTATATTCTGAAAACTACCCATTTTTATATTTAATAAAGAACATAATTAATTTAAAATAGAGGCCCTATGTGGACCCATTGGAAGGAAAAACAAAAACACTAAAATTCTTATAGTGAGTCTACAGAACTTTAAAGATGAATAAAGCAGAGTTTGTTTAAAGGAGTTCATCTTTTAATGAGGTTGTCTAAGAGGCAAATAGTTATCATGAAACAATGTGAGAAGTGTGTATGTCTCTGTAGGTTGGTTCAAAGTGTCACTGAAGTAAAAAGGGGAAGAGATACAACCGACTTGCAGATATCCCAGGGAGGGAGGGGTTAGGAGGTTTAGTTAATAACCTAAATTCTGGCCACAGAATGTGGCTGGCAGGAATGACAGCTCCAACAGAAGACGTTTTAGAATAATCATTCAACTTTTTACTAACATTATCTGTGAACAGAATGCCATCAAACATTATCTTTAAGATTAATTACTGGAAGTTGTGGAGAATGGATTAATTTTTTCCCCAAAGCATTTTCTGATGTAGCATTTAACTTCCAAATAAAAACCCAATTCCCAGATTGTAGTAATGAACTATCTGACCTAGAAAGCTAGAAGAAGACAGACATACCTGCATTCCCCACTGATAATACTGCTTCTTCAGGGTGAATTCCATAGCTGTCTAGCAATGGATCATTTTCTACCTTTAGGCATGCCCATGATTCTGTAATAATCTTTCATCGAGGCTAAGTCAATCAGTCAAACAAAAACTATTGTTTATCCTTGCATTGGTATATCCTTTGCAGTAACAGATAGAAACGAGTGTCCAAAATGATGACATTTTCAATTATCAGGTGTCTTGTTTTCTAGTTTTCAGTAGAACTAGCAGCATACAAAAACAGTCAAACTAGCCTTTTTCTGCCTTGTTATAAAGAGACTCAGTTTGGTGGCCCCTGAAGTGTCTGTTTTCTCCACTGGCAATGGACATATTCCCCTAATGCACACCCATGCACATGAATCACCTAAATCTCCCAGAGTACTAGAAACCTCAAGGAGATATTGCTTTTCACCTTTCTTGTCTTTTAATCATTGGAAAATTTCTATCAGTGACTATGATTACCATAGTTGTTATAGCTTCTACTTCTGTCCAAAGTACGAGTAATGTCTTTACTTTTTCTTGAATTTTTTAAAATTTTGTCTTCTGTGTTTATAAGCTTTTGTGTGAAAGACCTGTTTATTTTTTATTGATTTCAAACCCATGATAGACTTCTTTTCCTTTGCTGATATATAACAGCAAACCATAGCTCATTAGGTATACTCTTTAAAATTTGAATTAGACTCACTTCCTTTCTTCCTCCTTTGTATCCTATGCCTTCTCCTTTTTCTTCTTCTTACCCTTGTCTTCCTCTTTCTCCTCTCTCTCCCTCTCTCTCTTCCTGTTCTCTCTCTCTCTGGCTCTCTTTCTCCCTTATTTCATGTTGTAGATCTAGGGCTTTTCCACTTATACCAAAGCCACTGTAGCTACTTGGGGTGCGTGCGTGTGTGTGTGTGTGTGTGTGTGTGCGCGCGCGCGCGCACGCGCGCACATGTGTGTACGTGCTAGTGGTAGTGTTCATCATGACTTCTGAGACGTTCTAGAAAGCTAATTTCTTTAAGCAGGGACTTTATTTATGTAACCTCTAGTAAACCTGTGGTGCCTATGTATTCTACAAGGTGGTAAAATTTGAAAATACAAATTGATTTATAGTGGTTTAGATAAATTCGTGGATAAATAATATATATTGACTATATAGCAACCATTTGTTTGCGTATTAATATTCAGTTTCTTTATAAGAATAATACTCTTCTAGGTATATAATAGATTTGACAGATGATTTATTCTTATATCTTATATTCATCACATCTACCCTAGTCTATGCCAACATATACCCTCCAGAAATTTTAGACATCAGCACGCATGTAAATAATTTACAGCAAGTGTGCAATTTACAAGAGTCCTACTTAAAATAACACATGGAATTAACTTCTGACTTTTTGTGTGAAAATATTTATTCTTTTCCTTTTTTTTTTTTTGCATTTAGTATGATAAACAAAATCTTATTTTCTAGAATGAATTTAATCTGTTTGATCCATGAACATATTGGAAATGACTTGAGCCTTTTTTTAAAGTTTTATTCTTAATTGGCAAATAGTAATTATATTTTTGAGGTACAGTGTGTTATTTTATATATGTAAACATTGTGGGATGATTAAATCAGGCTGATTAGCATATCCATTGCCTCAAATACCTATATAATTTCTTTGTGGTGGGAATATTTTAAATCGACTATTTTTGCTGTTTCATAATATACAATACATTATTATTAATTATGTTCACCATGCTGTATACAGATCTCTAGAACTTTCAGTAGTAGCAGTTTTCATTGTTAGTGCTCAATATATATAATTTTTTAACATGCAAACTCTGATTCTTAGAAGCAAAGGGTTAATTGCCAACTAAGCTTCCTTGGAAAAAAAATTGCCATGATAAAATTGTTTTTAAATCAATATATGTAGCACTTCGATTACCAATAAGCTCTGAGGTGAGATACTCCCCTAGCTGTTCAGGAGAAGATCGACCAGGAGCCAAGGCAGCTCTTGATGGTGCTCGGTGAATAAAAGCATCTCTATTCTTAACAGAAACATTTTAATTCACTGTAATATGCTGAGCATATTTCCTATTTGCTGTGCCCAAAAATGTTTCCTTTGGGGTTTGGGTACAAAAAAGGATTTTGTTTTTTGTTTTTGGTGTTTTGTTGTTGCTGCTCTTTAAAAGAACATCAGAAAGTAGAGGCAGATTCTTAATAGTTATATTTACGGGCTTTTTTCTTTACATAAAAGAAGGAGATGTTACATGAAAGATTTGCAGATGTGAATGTGATGGGTTTTAAATTAGGAAAACGTTTTAAAGAGAAGCTTCAAATATTCCAAAAGGCAAAAACCATATGCCTTTATTGTTGTTATATTCATTATATAAAATTAAACATGATATTTATATAGGAAAAATTGATGTTTTCTACTGTTATAAATTTGAATATAGAGGATAGTTTATAGGATGAATAGATAAAATATATATAACATAAAAATACATGTAAAATATATTCTTTTAAATATCTATAATCATAAAACTATATTTGTGTTTTAAGATTACTAGATTAGAATCAGATTTCTACAACAAATGTTTAGAGGTATAAATTATGTTACTCTTATATGAAGAAATTTCATAAATAGTTAATAATTATCCTGTTAATCTATAGTTGAAAGAAGTGAATACAACCTCTCAAGAAATAATTTTGGGGCTTTTGTAACCTCCTCAGACAGAAATGTTTCATGTTCTTTCTCTTTAACATAGCCTTTTGGACTGTGACAGAAAAATGCATTATCATGGAAATACATTAACATCACCACTGACTGTAGCTCTATTTGAGACTGAAATGCAGGGCTCGTCCATTTTCTGGGAGCAAACGTAAATCCCATTCTGAGTAAGACGCTTATCCTGACTCGGGCAGACTTACTGTGTTAGTCATGTTTTAGTCCTGACTTTCAGCTGGAGCCAAACAGGTGCTTTTTAATGTACTTCAAGCACACCAGGCTGAGAACAACAGGCTTGTTAAGTGAATGCTTTTCAGAGACTTAATCTGAGTGTCATTAAAGGTAGGAATAGACTTCTAACTGTGGCTTGCAATCTTGTTTCCCAGAGGCATGTATGGATATAATGAACTGACTTGAATGTTTCCAGGAGTGCCTGTTATGTGCCAAACTGTTAGGTTTAGCATTTTTACATATATGCATTCCCATTCAATTGTCAGAATAACACGGTAAAGCAGAAGTGTTAGGTAGCTATTGAGCCTCAGAAAAGTTAAACAACTTGCATAAAGTCATGCACCAGATAAGAGGTAGCCTAGGTAGAGGCTGGGTTTTAATCCAGATGGTGAAAGTCTAGCACTTTACTCTATTGCAATGAGAGCCTCTGGGACATTAAGAGGTCCATTAGGAGCTAGAATTCTGCCTTTGGTGAAAGATTTCCTGTACTTTAAGAAAATAGTAGGCTTAAATCTTGTTCTGACATCATTATTCCTTGTTCAGGACTTGTTTGCTGCGTGCACAAGTTATTTAATCTGTTAATCTTAGGTTTCTCCATCTAAAAATAACGGTAATAATATTTCAAGATATTGCCCACAGATATTGTGAATATTAATGTAATAACCATGGTCATAATTCATCTTAAGCTACTCCAGCAAATTTCTGACTGGTAGATAGATCCACCAAGTCTATTTTTATCTTCAAATGAGCCCCCACCTAGACCCCTTCTCCTATTCACTTCCATTTTCCAAGAGCACATGGAGAACTGACAAAAGACATTGCAGTAAGTAGCACCATGGCCCCAAGGGTGACAGTAATAATGACATGAATCTTACTTTCAATTTTGATGAATATTCTTCTTTGCCCAAAGCCTGGTTCCTTTTTTAATGCACAGTGAATACTTGGCCAACTGACTGTTTAAATAATTTCTTGGAAAAAAAATCATAGTTGTAAGTTTCTAGAGATCTAGATTTCATATACCAGCATATAGATATTATATGATCTTCATGACTACTTTGGTCACTTTCATTTTAATACCATTAATATTACCTTGTTGTCTTTCTCTAGTAGACTTCATACAAGACTACTTTCAAGATAGAAAAGAATGTAGAAACTTTCAGTAACAAAATCTTTTTATTTCAGGAATAGAAGAAAGATACAATAACTAAAAGGAATAGCAAAGAGCAAAAAAAAAAAAAAAAAAAATCTTGAAGAGTGCAGCAAGCAAAAACCATGCTAAAACATGCCTTTATGCCTTATCTCTGTCACCTAGTTCATGTGTAAATCAGGCAAGTAACTGAATCTATCTTAGTTTCAATTTTCTTACATTCTAAAATGATCTAAATAATAACATATGTGGGGTAGGGAGCAAGAGTGGGAAGTGAGTAGAATAACACACTTGTAATATCAAAGTTATTGTTAAATTCAAGTGAATTTCTTCAATTAAATATTAACGTTTAATTTACTTTACTGTTTGATCATTAGTAGTCAATAGTAATTTATGTTTGTAAAATAGTCCAATATTCATAATTATCATGACACTTTGTTCATATTATTAAAAATAAAAGTGCCAAACTATTCTATATCATCTATCTACATTTATCTTGTAAATTCAAGAAATTACATCCCCAAATTTCAAATATTTAGAAATATATTAATAATTAAACTGAAAAATATTGCTATTAAGCCATATTATTAGGTTTACTCATTTTTCTAAAATACATGTTGAAGTATCTTCCCTAAATATAAGAAATAATTTATTTTATTAGAAGAAAAAAATGTGGAAATGTAGATACACAGGGAGAATGAGATATGTTGCTAGAGGCAGAGATTAGGTCTTTGAAGCCAAGGAACACCAAGACTTGCTGGCAGCTTCCAAAACTAGGAAAGAAGCATAGATCAAATTCTCCTTTAGAACCTCCAAATGTCTTCAACTCTGCCTCTGCCTTGATTTGAACACTGCGAGAGAGTAAATTTATGTTATTTTAAACACTCAGATTATGGCACTTTGTTAAGGTTGCCTTAGTGCATGTACACACACACTTGCACACACACACGCACACACACATATACACACATATAGTCTTGTGATGCTTAATAATGGGGATACATTTTGAAAATGCTTTGTTAGGTGATCATGTCACTGTGTAAAGAGTGTATTTACACAAACCTAGATGATACATTTACTTTTATTTATATAAATTTTTAAATATGAAAAACCATATATCCCAAAACCACTGCTGAATATCAATTATTTCTACTACTTGATGTATAGTGTCAATATCAGGTTGTATATATGCTTCATTATAATCTTATGAGAACACCATTGTATATGTGGTCCACTGTTGACTGAAACATTGTTATACAGTGGCACATGATACACACACACACACACACACACACACACACACACACACATTTGTTACTAGTATAATAAAATTGAAACAAGTGTTTCCACCTTAGTTACTCTCTTAATGCATAAATTTATATTGCAATTGAAATGAACTATCATGTATTCAAAACTATATTTTCAGGTTAACCTTGTAAACTTAGCATACCTGATTTGGAGAGAGAAGAAAGATAATACATGTTTGTACATATTATTCACATATATTATGTGCCCTATTCAGAGAAAAAGCAGTGACATTCTATATAATTTTTCCCATTATAACAAAATAAAAATAAACATATTGAATCATGTATTTAAGTCAGTTTCAATATTTGACAGGGAGTACACAATTGCATTTAATGTCCTCACATTCAATATGCTCACATAAAATATCATAAGTTCAGAGTATCATTGTTGTTGCTTGCTTTGCTCAAATTTGGATGAATAAGATTAAAGAAACAGACTAGGAGAGAAAAATGTTTATTTAAGATTAAACTTAAGGCTGTACTGTGAATATAGCTACCTAAATATGGAAATAATAAGACTCCAAATAAAAATCCAGCTTTTCTTTAAAGGAGCAAAACTAATAAATTATTATGTTATAGTTTCTTTGTTGGATAAGTGAAGTCATTTTAGACTTTATGTTATTTTTGGTATATTGACTGGATACCTCCATAGAATAGTTCAAATTAGCTTCATTTTGCTGTTACTGACAGAGATAACACATACTAATTCTGTTTTAAGGCTACCATTCAGTGAGTATCATTTAAAAAAATAATTCACACCTAAGCGATACAAAACATACACTTAAACTGGGGTTTACAGTGTTTAAACTATTTCTTTTTCTTATATCTCTTCATAAGGGATCCAAAAGCATTAAATTCAATGTAAATACCAGTAAAAAAATGCTTTATTGTGTCTTCATCACTTTACTTTGTTGATATTTTGCTGCTGGAGGATTGTGGAAGGAAAAAGAAATTAATTTAGCCTAGTTTTGAAGAATAGGAACTTCTAGAGTTTACATGCAGTATAATTATATACAAAATTTGCAATCAATAGGGATTTATTTGGTTAATTATAAATATCACAGTTAAATGAAAGTAAATTAAATTATAAAGCAAAATGTTATTCAGACATTATTACTGAAATAAAAAATTCAAGGTATGTTGAAGACAAAAAGAAAGAGAAAGAGAGGTTATACTGGTCACCTCTGAGCCTATTGGACTATAATAAAAAAATGTATTATCATAGAACATTTTAAAGATTTTTTTAGATCTAGAAAGAAAAGTGAGAGACTATGCATAAATTAGATGTTAGGTGAAGGACATTTTAACTATATTAATTTAGAAATATACTATAAAAAAGAATTTTCCATTTTTTAATGAGGCACAATATATGCACAGGAGGTATGATTAGATATGGTCTGAGATCCTGTTTGGACACCTTCTTAATTATCTTCAATAAAAATGAAATTTTAGAAATGAGATTAATTCAACAAATCAATTGATAATGACTAATTAATTGATGTCAGTTATCATTGATAAAGCAGTTTAAAGATGAAACATGGTATGAGAGTTAAGTAGTATTATTAAGATAATAATAATGAAGAATGTGAATTAAAAATCTGACATGGGTAACATTTTAACTAACTATGTGTTTTATGGACATTACAGATGATAATAGAGTATTTAAGAAGAGATGTGTGTCTGTTTCTTAGTGTTTTTTTTCTTATATGATTAAAAATGTCTTTTCAATTCCTTCTATGACTTTATTTCTAATGTCAGTAAGTCAATTAAAAAGTGTTCACAAAGCCCCTGGCATATACCAGATGTTATTGTGAGCATCAAAAATTTAGTAGTGAACAAAACAAGCAAATCCTCACTTTCAAAGAATGGGCATTCTGCTGGAAGAAGCAAAACTAAAGACATAAACACAGAAATAAGAATTTCAGAAACTAAAAAATGGTTTGGAGCAAATAAAGTAGGATAAAACGATCAAGGGTGTTTGGATTGTAGATAGGGCTTTATACTGACTAAATAATATGGGAAGCTGTTTCAAGCTTTGACATTAAGCCTGCATAATGAGAAAGAACCAAGAAAATAACAAATATGAAATCTCAAGTCAGAAACAAGCCTGTCAAGTTCAAGAAACAAAAGCAAATCAAATATACCTGGAGTATGCTGAGGACATAGTAGAATGTGAAATCAGAGTTATAGATAAGAGCATTTGGTGTGCATACTAGTTGGGATGATAAAGCATTGGAAGACTCAGAGGGTGATTGATCTAATTCTTTGGCTGCTGAGTGGAGAATGCATTCTGTAGTGCGAGTTAAAAAACCCAGTTAAGAGGTTTTATTCATCTTTATTTTTGTCTTTTTCTAATAGGACTTTTTGAGATATATTTTAAATATCATAAGATTCTCCCATCCCAAGTGCATAATTCAATAATTTTCAACAATTTTAACAAACAGTTTAACTAGCACTGTGAATCTTGTTTATAACATACTTCTTCATTCCCCCTAGATACCTCATGCTTTGATGAAATCAGTAAAATCAATACGTCTCTATCCAAGGATAACTAAAAAAAAAAAAAAAAAGAAGAGGTAGGGAATCAATTGCTAATATCAGAAATGAAAGTGAGATCATCTCTGCAAATGCCATGGACATTACAAGGATAATAAAAGTATACTATGAACAATGCCATGGCTACAAAGTTGATAACCTACATGGAATAGACTAATGCCTCTAAAGACACAAACTGTCAAAATTCCCACAAGAAATAAGCAATCTAAATAGGACTATATTTATTTTAAAAATTGAACCAATAATTAGTAAACTTCCCAAATAAAAAGCACTAGACCTTGATGGGTTCACTAGTAACTTCTACTAAACATTTAAGGAAGAAATTATACCAATTCTTCATTCTTCACCTAAAAATAGAAGAAGATGAAATTATTTCTAACTCATTACGAGGTAAGCATCACTCTAATACTAAAACTAGGCAAAGAAATTGCAAGGAAATAGAACTACAGACCAATATCTCTCATGAACATAGATGCACAAACATTCAATAGAATATTAGCAAATTGATTCCAACAATTTATAAAATAAATTATATACCATGACCAAGTGAAATTTATCACAGTTATGCAAGGTTTTTATTCAACTTTCAAAACCAATTAAAGCAATCCATCTCATTATAGGCTAAAAAGAAAAATCACATGAATATATCAATACAGAATACACATTTGACAAAATTCAACACTATTCATGATAAAAACTGTAAACAAGCAGGCCTTGAGTATTAATGACAGAGAAAAGCAGTCTCAAATTGATAAAGAACATCTACAAAAGACCTATGGCTAACTTCATACTTTATGTGAAACTCTGTGTTTTCCTGTTACATCAGGAAGTAGGCAAGGATATCCCCTCTGTCTCCTGATGTGCAACATCATATTGGATATTCTAACAAATGCAATAAGATGATAAAGATAATTAAAATTATACATATTTAAAATAAGAAATAAATGTGTTACTCTTTATAGATGATATGATTGGCTATGTAAAAAATCAGAAAACATTGAAAAAATTTCCTGGAAATAATAAGAAATTACACAAATATGATAGGATACAAGAATATTATACAAAATTCAATTGCTTTTCTCTATACCAGCAATGAACAAGTAGAGTTTAAAGTTCTACTAAAGAAAAACATACTTAAGCATAAATCTAATAAAATATATACAAGATAACTCTTCAGAGTACAAAACTCTGAAGAAAAATATACAAGAACGTAGTAAATTAAGAAATATTATTTATTCATGTGTTGGACAGATGATGTATTGCCAACATGACAGTTTTTTCCAATTTGGTATATAAATGTAACACTATCCCAATAAAAATCTCAGTAAGTTACTTTGTAGATAACACAACCTTTTTCTAAAATTTATATGGTGAATCAAGAGTGCCAGATAAACCAAATCAATATTGAAGGATAAGAAAAAAGCTGGAGGACTAATACTGCCTGTCTTCAAGACTTACTATAGGCTATAGTAATTAAGATAGTATGGCATTGGCAAAAAGAATAGACAAATAGAACAGTGAAACAGAACAGAGAGCCTCCAAACAAGCCCATATAAATATAATAAATGGATCTTTGACCAAGGTGAAAAAGCAAGAAAATAGAGAAAAAATAGTTTTCTCAACAAACTGTTCTGGAACAATTGGACATACATATAACAGAAAAGAAATCTAGGCACAGATTTTATACCTTTGACAAAAATTAACTAAAAATGTATCACAACTTAAATGTAAAGGCACATTAAAATAAAAATATATAGGAAAAAATCTAGATGACATTGAATATGGTGATGACTTCTTAGATACAACACCAAAGAGATGATTTTTTAAAAAGAATAATTGTGAACCATATTTCATTGAAATTAAAAACTTCACCCCTCTGGAGGAAAAAAACAAAAAACTGTCAAGAGAAAGAAAAGACAAATCACAGACTGGGAGAAAATATTTATAAAAGACTTTTAATGAAAGTCTGTTATCCAAAATATACAAAGAACTCTTAAAATTCAACAATAGCTGGGCTCGGTGGCTCAGCCTGTAACCCCGCGCCTTTGGGAGGCTGAGGTGAGTGGATTGCCTGAGCCCGCGGGTTCGAGACCCTCCTGGGCAGTGAGACCTCATCTCTACAATAAAATAAAAAAAAAAAAATCAGCCGGGCGTGGTAGCGCTCGCGCCTGTAGTTCCAGCCACTTGGAAGGCTGAGGCGGAAGGATTGCCGGAGCCCAACAGGTCGAGGCTGTGGTGGCCAGGAGTG